>NC_060175.1:68925253-69207753 GCF_021184085.1 Oncorhynchus gorbuscha | reverse complement strand
TGAACACTGAAGAGGTGAAACAGGAGAGAGAGAGAGAGAGAGAGAGAGAGAGAGAGAGAGAGAGAGAGAGAGAGAGAGAGAGAGAGATCACTACTAGAGCCATGGCTGATAAACATTCTGCTATGCTAATAATGAACACTGAAGAGGTGAAACAGGAGAGAGAGAGAGAGAGAGAGAGAGAGAGAGAGAGAGAGAGAGAGAGAGAGAGAGAGAGAGAGAGAGAGAGAGAGAGAGAGAGAGAGATCACTACTAGAGCCATGGCTGATAAACATTCTGCTATGCTAATAATGAACACTGAAGAGACACTGAGAGGTGAACACAGGACAGGAGAGAGAGAGAGAGAGAGAGAGAGAGAGAGAGAGAGAGAGAGAGAGAGAGAGAGAGAGAGAGAGAGAGAGAGAGAGAGAGAGAGAGAGAGAGAGAGAGAGATCACTACTAGAGCCATGGCTGATAAACATTCTGCTATGCTAATAATGAACACTGAAGAGGTGAAACAGGAGAGAGAGAGAGAGAGAGAGAGAGAGAGAGAGAGAGAGAGAGAGAGAGAGAGAGAGAGATCACTACTAGAGCCATGGCTGATAAACATTCTGCTATGCTAATAATGAACACTGAAGAGGTGAAACAGGAGAGAGAGAGAGAGAGAGAGAGAGAGAGAGAGAGAGAGAGAGAGAGAGAGAGAGAGAGAGAGAGAGAGAGAGAGAGAGAGATCACTACTAGAGCCATGGCTGATAAACATTCTGCTATGCTAATAATGAACACTGAAGAGGTGAAACAGGAGAGAGAGAGAGAGAGAGAGAGAGAGAGAGAGAGAGAGAGAGAGAGAGAGAGAGAGAGAGAGAGAGAGAGAGAGATCACTACTAGAGCCATGGCTGATAAACATTCTGCTATGCTAATAATGAACACTGAAGAGGTGAAACAGGAGAGAGAGAGAGAGAGAGAGAGAGAGAGAGAGAGAGAGAGAGAGAGAGAGAGAGAGAGAGAGAGAGAGAGAGAGAGAGAGAGAGAGAGAGAGAGAGAGAGAAAGTGTCAGAGGAAAAGAGGGGACATTTGACCCGTTTCTATAATGCTGTACCATAATGGGACGTGGAATTACTGTCTGTGTGTGTCTGTGTGTATTGGCTAAGATGGGAAAGGGTAAGATTGAGGTTCTTGGGACAGATGTAATACCTTCCCCCTTCACACAAAGACCACATTGTCTCAGCCCGTTACTGGTGACCAAGATACATCAGCAACTTCCACCCTGCCTATTAGCCTCTCGATCTCCTTCTCTACTGTTTCTACTGGCTCCGTTTGGACTTCCTGTTAAACCGGCGTCCGACAATATATAAACCCTTCACCAAGAGTAAAGGCAGGGATTGGCAGTAGGGTTTTAAGGGTTTGTACGTGTGTGTGTGTGTGTGTGTGTGTGTGTGTGTGTGTGTGTGCGTGCGTGCGTGCGTGCGTGCGTGCGTGCGTGCGCACGCGCGTGACAAAGAGAGCAGGGTGCTGTCTACTCTCGGAGAATAAAACAGATACAAATGTCAGTCACAGCCTTTGGTGACAGTTTGTCGCTTTGTCATTTGACACGCGGCCTGGTGTCACCAGATTATCTCTAGGAGAACAGTAGTGAGCACGAGCCCGTACAGGACAAGAGGGCAATCTGACACATGCACCCAAAGCACCACGTAGCCCTCTGCATATCATCACTGCCACTGGGGCGAGACAGGAGAGACAGGGCGTCAGTCGAGCAGACCGAGAGGGTTTTAATGGGAGACAAAGAAAGAGATGGAGAGATAGAGAGGGATGTGTGTTGGTAGAGAGACTACCCATAAACAGTTGTGCTTTTCTTTGCTAAACCCTCTCTTCCTCCCTTTCAATGTATTCCCTGTCTCTCCCCCTCCCTTGCTGTCGAGTTCCCATTTTTTCTTTCTTTTTCATGCAGTCCCTGCAGTCATCCTTTGCTCCAACCTCTCCCCTCCTCCCTCAAACACGTCTCCCTCTATTCCTCCCCCCTCTGTGGCTCTTATGGCATGGCCAGGCTGGAATTGGCAGCAGGAGAACAGACACACACACACACACACACACACACACACACACAGATTCGCCAGTGTCTCCTTCAGGCTCTAACAAACAGGAGCGGCCATGCCATCCTGGCCAGAGGGGTGCTAGTGGTGACATGAGTGGGGGGGGGATACAGAAAGGGAGGGGGTTGGGGAACGAGGCAGCGGCTCCCCTCAGATGAGTTGACTCTGTGTGTGACGACTAGCTAGCCTCCACCGCCATTGTCTTCCCAGTCCCAACAGAAGCTCACACAGAGAGCCCATGTAGCCTACAGGGTGGGACTGTGGGTCTGGAAAGGGCCTGTGGTGGTGAGGATGCCCACCAATGCAGCTCTGTCTGGTCTAGAGAACTGTAACAATGCACAGAGGGGGACAGAGAGGAGAAGTAGGCAGAAAGTTGGCTGGGCAGCGCTGCCAGCGAAGGACAGAAACAACAGGTTCCTGTGTCCTTCAATGTGGTGTGTGTGTGTGTGTGTGTGTGTGTGTGTGTGTGTGTGTGTGTGTGTGTGTGTGTGTGTGTGTGTGTGTGTGTGTGTGTGTGTGTGTGTGTGTGTGTGTGTGTGTGTGTGTGTGTGTGTGTGTGTGTGTGTGTGTGTGTGTGTGTGTGTGTAATAAACATTTCATGACCCACTGTGTGGCAAAGTACCCTGGAAGCCATGGCAGTGTGCAAAGGAAATCGACAGTTAACATGCAGCAACAGAGGAAGTATTCTGTTGATTACACAGTCACAGCTCTGTTTACTCACTACGAATGTGATACTGATTTTCAGTCATTTTATGAATTCATTTGATTCATATCCATTAGAAGTTAAAGGAAATCCTAAAAATGAAAGTGCATGTGCTTTATAGTACTGAGGGAAAGATGAGTTACCATGTTCAACCAGAAGAGGGCAGTATCCCCAACTGAGACGCAAAGTGTCCTACTCCAACACATTGGGCAAAAGAAAGGTTTTCTCCCATTGACTTTAGTACAGGGAGGAAGAACATTTTCCAACGGCAGACTATGTTAAAACTCCCCATTTGAAAGAAAGCTAGGAAGGAATGATGAACAGAATGTGGCCCAGGTGTGTGCACCCTTCCTTTAAATATAACTAGACATCTGGCCTTCAGCGACTGTGGCGATGCTCAGAGAGAGAGAAAGGCTGAATCGTTGTCAAGGGGAGACCGAGAAATACCTTCTCCCAGCGACCACAAGGTCAGCCTGGCACCGGAATCTCATATCCTCCCCAGCCCTAAAGTGTGAAACGTTTCCTTTCATACGCACACAAAAAAATGTAATCTCAGGCATTTTCTTGTAGAAGTGAGATAAAAAAAAAGAAAAAAAAGAGAAAGTGGTGTAGCTATGGAGGCGGTATGTGTCACAGAGATTGAGTCAAAGTTATTTACTCAAATTTAATTGATATTTTTGGTTTATTTATCTGAAATGAAGTTCACTGGAGGTTCTGTGAATGAACTGAGGAGAAAAAGGCCAAGCCCAGCATGAATGTTCCAGGTCAGTGGTGACTCCTGCTGCAGTGTTTAGAAAATATTCAGATGATTGTCAAGAAGTATCATACAAATACTTCAACCAGTGACGGGCAACTTTGATGGGGGTGGGGGCCACATCCATCCCCCCTACCTTGCCCCTCGTGATAGCAAAGATATACAATATATATACAATATATATATATATACAATATACAATATATATATATATATACACAATATATATATATATATATATATATATAGTTCCGCTGGCCTACTAAAGGAAGCCAGTTGCCCTTCCTGATTTCAATGGTATTCTGAGAAAGTGAGAGTGTCGTGTTATTGAATGTGAATCTGAACACCAGACGGACAGAGAAAGAGAAACAGGTCACGAAACAGGAATTAATACTAAAGGCCAGAGAGGAACAGACAACAGCATATTATTGCCAAATAATCATAAAGACTGTTCGAGAACAAATTTGATTTTCTTTATTTGTGCTATTATATTTAGAATATACTATTATGAAATATTACCTATGATAATGTGACTATGAAAGTAAGGAATTAAGAACTTATGAATTGATGTGTTATGCTTGTGTGTGGAACTGGCAATCAATCAATAAACTGGCAACAAACAGAAAACTTTCCCTATGCCTTATGGGCATTACAATATGGGCATGACAAGCCCTGGGTATGACAAGCCCTGGGTATGACAATATGGGCATGACAAGCCCTGGGTATGACAATATGGGCATGACAAGCCCTGGGTATGACAATATGGGCATGACAAGCCCTGGGTATGACAAGTCCTGTGTATGACAATCCCTGGGTATGACAAGCCCCGGGTATGACAAGCCCTGGGTATGACAATATGGGCATGACAAGCCCTGGGTATGACAATATGGGCATGACAAACCCTGGGTATGACAAACCCTGGGTATGACAAGCCCTGGGTATGACAAGCCCTGGGTATGACAATATGGGCATGACAAGCCCTGGGTATGACAATATGGGCATGACAAGCCCTGGGTATGACAAGCCCTGGGTATGACAATCCCTGGGTATGACAAGCCCCGGGTATGACAAGCCCTGGGTATGACAATATGGGCATGACAAGCCCTGGGTATGACAATATTGGCATGACAAACCCTGGGTATGACAAGCCCTGGGTATGACAAGCCCTGGGTATGACAATATGGGCATGACAAGCCCTGGGTATGACAATATGGGCATGACAAACCCTGGGTATGACAAACCCTGGGTATGACAAGCCCTGGGTATGACAAGCCCTGGGTATGACAATATGGGCATGACAAGCCCTGGGTATGACAATATTGACATGACAAACCCTGGGTATGACAAGCCCTGGGTATGACGAGCCCTGGGTATGACAATATGGGCATGACAAGCCCTGGGTATGACAAGCCCTGGGTATGACAAGCCCTGGGTATGACAATATGGGCATGACAAGCCCTGGGTATGACAATATGGGCATGACAAGCCCTGGGTATGACAAGCCCTGGGTATGACAATATGGGCATGACAAGCCCTGGGAATGACAAGCCCTGGGTATGACAAGCCCTGGGTATGACAATATGGGCATGACAAGCCCTGGGTATGACAAGCCCTGGGTATGACAATATTGGCATGACAAGCCCTGGGTATAACAAGCCCTGGGTATGACAAGCCCTGGGTATGACAATATGGGCATGACAAGCCCTGGGTATGACAAGCCCTGGGTATGACAAGCCCTGGGTATGACAATATGGGCATGACAAGCCCTGGGTATGACAATATGGGCATGACAAGCCCTGGGTATGACAAGCCCTGGGTATGACAAGCCCTGGGTATGACAATATGGGCATGACAAGCCCTGGGTATGACAAGCCCTGGGTATGACAAGCCCTGGGTATGACAATATGGGCATGACAAGCCCTGGGTATGACAAGCCCTGGGTATGACAAGCCCTGGGTATGACAAGCCCTGGGTATGACAATATGGGCATGACAAGCCCTGGGTATGACAAGCCCTGGGTATGACAAGCCCTGGGTATGACAATATGGACATGACAAGCCCTGGGAATGACAAGCCCTGGGTATGACAAGCCCTGGGTATGACAATATGGGCATGACAAGCCCTGGGTATGACAAGCCCTGGGTATGACAAGCCCTGGGTATGACAATATGGGCATGACAAGCCCTGGGTATGACAAGCCCTGGGTATGAAGGTCAACAGTTCTTAAATACGTCGTTAATTCTTTGTTACACGGTTTCTTTGTTTTTGGACCTTAGACGAAGAACAGCTGTTAGGTAACAAAGGGGCTTGGGTTATGTAAATGTTTGTTATGATTTTTTCACCAGAGGAGCTTCGTATCCTTTTTTGTTGTTGAACACTGAACCCGGGGAACGCGTCCGCAAAGCTTCCCATCCAAAACAGTTTGAAAAGTTTCTACATATATAACAACATTTTGTGATGTTTTGCTCATTTTAGTCTTCGACAAGGTTTTCCTGGATGTTTGTGCGCTTGACATTTTGTTTTTCACGAGGCTCGTCAACGTTCGGTCGCTGAAGTCTACGCCCCTTTCGTCGGCGATTGGTCAACAGTAGGGATTCTTCAATGAAGTGTTTGTCGTCATTCGACAGACAGACAACATTGTTTCATGCACATTTTGTCACTTGAGAAATGACTGCACCAAGCATCTTAGTTCTCGATGTAAAATTGTGGACCTAAAACCTCGGCAAAAAAGTAAACATTTATTACAGATTGAGTCAGCTTGGATTCATTTGGAAGTGTACTTGTTGTTATGGCAACTCAAGAGGGACAAACCGTAATATTGCCTCTTTTTTCTTGTTTTTCAAGCGAAGGTTTTTTAAAGGAGTATGCGAGGCACAGACCTTCACTTTGCCGAGTTCTGCTAGAAGCAAACCGAACCTAGTATGTCCTTACACGTCTTCTACCATGGTCAGGAGGGCCATTTTAGAACCTTGTTTACTGGAGCCCTTACAAAGAAGAGTGTGGAGCCCTTACTGGGGCCCTTACAGAGGGAAGTGGAAAGAGAGAGGCAGTAGGCCAAGATATAGAGGTACGATTAAGTAAGGGTGACTGTGTGATAGAAGAGAAAGATACATCATAAGGGGAAGAGTGAGAAACAAGAGTTAGAGAGAAAGACTGAGTGTCTTCTCACCGCTTTGTAGGTCTTCTTCTGTCCGGCGTGTTTGGGTGATTTGCCGGGGTCGGCGCTGATATCTACGTGCATGGCATAGATGATGTCAAAGAAGTCCTCCACCACCGCCACCCTCTTCAGAGAGGAGTCGGACCCAGAGCCCCCATCCGCACACTGCAGGAGAGGAGGAGAGGAGAAGGAGTGGTACGTTAGCAGGCTGGATCCTTTGGATGAGGCCTACAGGCACCAAGGCTACACACACACAGACAAACAAACAAACGAACACACACAGACAAGCACACACACACGCACACACACACACACACACACACACACACACACACACACACACACACACACACACACACACACACACACACACACACACACACACACACACACACACACACACACACACACACACACACACACACACACACACACACACACACACACAGGGAGGCGATTCCCACCCAGCTCTGTATCTCCCACACTGGGAGAGGGAAGGAGAGAAATGCTGGAATATCTGGAAGTCTGGTTAGGAACCTCCCTAATATACCACAAGGTCACTAGAGAGCTGTGTGTGTACTAGGGGGAGGGAGATTGGGAGGGGGAGACCTGCCAGGAGCACGCACACACACACACTTTTAAAATATAATTGACTTAAATCCACAAATCATAATTCATACAAGAATGATTGTAACATTTCAGGACAGGGATATGTGGACAGATAGCACCTTGTTCTCCACACAGCAAGGCTGCCCATGACTGCTGACACAGAGCAGTACATCGCTAACTGCTTCACCTTTGTCTTATGTAGGCCTGCTATCTGAAGGCCAGGTACTGTCAGCCTGTGAACATGACCGAGACTTCCCAAAATCACCACAGCAAGCTTGGACTGGTATCCGATGCTGTTCAGAAATGACACGGGGGGCCTGGTATTTAAGCAGCTTGTCAGAAAAGGCCTGCTCCATGTAGCAGTCCAATGAGAAGCCCACCTCCACACACACACAAACAATATCTGGCTTATTCAGCATACAAGAAAACACATTATCATCGACATCAATCCAGGCTCTTCTGACAAGAGGTCGCTTGTGTATGTGTGCTGTTAGTGAGACCACCTGTCTCACCTCAGTAGCGACCATGTCGACAAGGTGGTCATCTCTAGCAATGTACAAGTCATTATATGAACGGCAACCATTAACAACATGTGCTACAGACTCCATTACAACTCTGGGCGTAAAACTCCAAACGGGATCAGGGTTTGCAGAGTGCCAGAGTGCTAGGCTGTATTTTGTGGGCAGAACTTGAAGCCTCACCTTAACAGTAAAGCAGAGAATGTCCTCGCCAATAGCAGCATTGGTATGCATGCACACAGGGCCGGGTTAATGCAAGGGCTTTACCGGGGCTGAATCCCCTTGGCCCAGGCCCGCAGGGTGGCCCAAAAAACAGATCAAATAAATAAAGGTAAATCGTTCTGAAAAAAGGTTTTAAAAATAATAATAAAGGAAATATATATATATTATATGTGTAGTATATATATATATGTTTTAATGTCACTGCAACCGCCAACCACAGGAAGATCCCAATCTCAGTGAGTGTAGTCAGCCTGCTACTTCCTGCTGCCACTGTTCTAATCATCAGATGGGGGAGGAGAGGAGGTAGGGGGCCCACGTGGGTAACTGGGGGGCCCTGCCTTGATTGGGTAACTTATTAATAAAACATAAAAATAAAAACTGCATTATAAATAAATGTGACTGGTCAACTGTGTGAGTCAGGAGCTGGGCCCAAGAGGCAACATTAAAAAAAATGGTTTTATCCAACCACAGGAGCCGGCTCTAAATGTTCAAAGTACACCAGAGAGCATCATTTACCCACAGAGGATCAATAGTTTATTAAAAAGTACTGTGGATTTAAGTGTTATCACAAGCACATACAGGTATCTTCCAAAATGAAGGAAACACCAACAGAAAGCGTCTTAAAAGAGTGTCGCACCACGATCAGCTGCCAGAACAGCTTCAATGTGTCTTGGCATAGGTTCTACAAGTGGACCTAAACCATGGCATGAAAATGCACCCCTTACCTTAACATATACTTTCTATCCCTTGTTTACTTCCGGGTTTCCGTTATCTTGGCAGTTACTGGTATAACTACAGTCAGAAAGGCCACAGTTTGGGCCTCACACGTTCTAAATAGGCTACAGCTTGTTGTGTTGGGCCATATAATATATAGGAGGCTTTTGTATCACTTAACCATGGCATTTTGACTGTTAAGCTCATGGGTACACCAGGAATGGATGCCAGTCCTGACTTGAATGGGAACTGCCCATCTATAAATTATATTTCTATGGTTGGTTGCAGCTGAAAATCAAATCAAATCCCATTTTATTGGTCACATACACATGGTTAGCAGATGTTAATGTTCTAGTTCCGACAATGCAGTAATATCTAACAAGTCCGATAACAATTTCACAACAACGACCTTATACACACAAGCTGTAGGTTTGCCTTTTGCAGATTTCAAAACACAGTCGCAGGAAAAACGCACAGTTTGAAAAGCAAATGCCTACTGCTGCAAAGAGAACTGTAGAACCAATAGTAACCCTTTGTTCTCAACAACCTCCCATTTGTAGCTAACAGCAGCACTGTTTTTCAAAGTAGCTCATCTTGAGATTGCCATGCCGAGCGCGTCGGCCATCAGCGTGAGTAGCCCATGGCTTCCTCTTCGTCATTAGATGAGTCAGTTTGCCACTGGGCCTTTTATTTAGTAGCCTATGATATAGATACTGTATATATATTGGCTCCTAATATTTGACAATCTGTGTGTCGCTCCATTGGCCTGGGCTAATGATTTGGGCTGGGTTGGTTTGAATTCAAGACCCGATTGATCTCAGTTTTGTCGGAGTAGGCACTCATGTTGGTCATTTGTGTGGTATTCAACAAGATTCAGCTAATAGTTTTTAAAAATGCAACAAAAATAATAATAATAATTGACGCTGCAACAAAAGAAAATCCCCATGTGTGAAAATCCTGTATGTATCCTGCATGTATCCTGTATGTATCCTGTATGTATCCTGTATGTATCCTGTATGTATCTGTATGTATCTGTATGTATCTGTATGTATCCTGTATGTATACTGTATGTATCCTGTATGTATCCTGTATGTATCTGTATGTATCCTGTATGTATCCTGTATGTATCTGTATGTATCTGTATGTATCAGTATGTATCTGTATGTATCTGTATGTATCTGTATGTATCCTGTATGTATCTGTATGTATCTGTATGTATCTGTATGCATCCTGTATGTATCCTGTATGTATCCTGTATGTATCTGTATGTATCATGTATGTATCATGTATGTATCATGTATGCCACTTGGCAAATGTTACTATGGCTTTATTATAAAAGGGCTCTTTCATCAAAAGTACATTTACCATTGTTTACTGATGTTGTGCCAGAAAGGGGTTTGAGGTGGTCTGATAAAAAAAATAAACAATGCAATAGGGCATATGATTTCTTAATCTGGCCCTGCACACACACACACACAAAGAAAACAAGGCAGGGAGGAGATTCCCACCCAGCTCTGTATCTCCCACACTGGGAGAGAGAAGGAGAGAAATGCTGGAATATCTGGAAGTCTTGATGGGAACCTCCCTATTCTCCCACAAGGCCAGCAGAGAGCTGTGTGTGTAGTAGGGGGAGGGAGATTGGGAAGGGGGATACCTGCCAGGAGCGCGCGCGCGCACACACACACACACACACACACACACACACACACACACACACACACACACACACACACACACACACACACACACACACACACACACACACACACACACACACACACACACACACACACACAAAGTCCCTGTGAAAAAACAGCAGGTGATGCATTTAAATGCACTTTAAATTTCTACAGAGAAATGGCTCTTTGAAGCGTATTTTTTCATAGCCTTTGTTTGATTGTTTGTTTCTTTCACTGGCTGGTGAATCATTGTATTCTCATCCTGGCTAAAGTGTGTGGTCAACAAACGGACAAAACCGTCATGGTAAGAGGGGTGAGGTGAGATCTTTTTTCTTTCTTCAGGACCTTCAAAATGACTATAGGCAACAGAACCAAAACTACTCTCCACCTTAGAAAATATGAACAAAACATTACATTTAATGAAGTCATATCATTCTCATTTTGTGGAATTCGTCATATTTCCATCTTCACAATTGATAATGAATCTATCAGGATCCATGGCCCATCTTTACACGAATCCTGTTCAGAGATCCAAGCTCAAGCTTCAACAGCACAAAAGAGCACACCACACAAACAGGTCCTGGCTAGAAATGGGTGTGGGGGAAAAACCATTCTACTTCCAACCAGCATTCTGCTCACCATAAGGCAAAACTTGCTGCCATGACAACCGGAGTGCCAACCTCGTGGGCAGGTGTGCGGGGCAGCGGGTCATGTGACACAGGCTGCACCTAGTAAAACTTGAATTGTGTCAACAAACGGTGTGTGGATTTACACATGATCCAAAATACCCCTCCACACAAGTCACACGCACCACATTCTCTCTGACTCGTTCCTCTTTTTTTTTTTGTCTCCATCTACATCTGCCCTTGTTTTATGCTCTAACCTTCTATTTCTTTAATATGGTCTCATCTCTCCACAGTCGTTCTCTCCTAATGCGAGGATATTCCCAGTATGTGAGCTGAGCTGAGGAGAGATGTCTGTCTGTCTTGTGTTGCTGGGCACGCCACTCCACTGGCTTTGTGTGGGACTCATTGGAGCCAACAGATGAACATGGGGGAGGTTTTGTGTGTGTTGGGGGGTACTTCTCTCCTCGTTGCTGTTTAAAACGTTGATCCCTGTGCATCCTTTAACAGAAGCAATAGACAGGAAGTCAGTAAATGCACTAACGCACTCACCCCCCCCCCCAACCCCACTCGCACTCCTCCTTCCCCCTAAACTTCCTCTATCCTCTCAGAATCCCTCACCACCCTCCTTTTTCCTCCCCTTCCAAATCCTTTTTTCCCCCTTAGTCTACAAGTTATTCCTTCTGCTAGCCTGTCTTTCTGCCCCCCCCCCCCGGTCTCACCCTACCCTTCTCACCCTACCCTTCTCACCCTACCCTTCTCACCCTACCCTTCTCACCCTACCCTTCTCACCCTACCCTTCTCACCTTACCCTTCTCACCCTACCCTTCTCACCCTACCCTTCTCATCCTACCCTTCTCACCCTACCCTTCTCATCCTACCCTTCTCACCCTACCCTTCTCATCCTACCCTTCTCACCCTACCCTTCACACCCTACCTCCCTCTGCCGCTCTCCCTCGCTCCGGCTGTCACTAGCGGCAGGTAACGAGGGTTGCCATGGCAGCATGGAGCGGCGCGCGGCATAGAAATAAAAAGAAAGGCTTAATGGATGGACAGGCGGCCATTGCGAGTGTACCCACAAGAGCAAAACAGGAACAAAAAGCAGGAAATAAAAGCAGGAAGTGTACCCATAAATGAGTCACGCGATTTGTTGATTCAACAAAGTCACATCAGTTAACATAATTTGAATGAAACATTACCATGGAAATGATTGTGTCACAATACCAGGCAGTCATTGTGCACCCATGAGTTGACCAGTCAAATTGCCAGGGTTAGAGGTTCCAAGCCCGTTCTATTCATTATATTTCTATGACGTGCGGGGCAGAGGGGGCTGCATGCTTCTAAAGCGCCAGCTCTCTACACGCCCGACGTAACCCTAGTGATGATGATGATGAGGATGCTATTTCTCATTGACAGGTAGAGGCATCGATGAGACAAGGGGACTGTTGTTGATTACTCTATAGATGACCGGATAACATTTGACATTAACATAGGACAATGCTGGGTCTTATTTGTCTGTTGCAAAAAACGTTTACTACAGTGTGTCATAAAGAATACTACCATGCTCTGAAGCTTGTAGAGCTGCATGGTGTGCCACTGTGTCAGCTCCAGCAGTCATGTCCTTTACAGGGAGGTCAAAGGAGAGGAATTCACTGGCCCACACCCACCATACCACTCTACCTCCAGGAGGTATGACTACTACCAGGGAAGGACACGTGGGCTGCCTGCCTACCCACTGTCCCTGTGGCTGCCTGGGACATATGATGACGCACCCCCCCCCCCCCCCCCCCACACTCCCATCCTCTGCCCCCATACGGTTGTAGGGCACATCAGCGGCCCGGGACGATAGCGTGTGCGACAGCAGAAACCTGCGTGTACTGATATATGTGGGGCACGGGGGGGGGGGGGTAACAGCAGACAGGACAGGACAGTGGGCACCCCCTCGCCTCCAACCCCCACTCCCTGCCTGCCCGGCGATGGGATCAAAGTCACAGCACAGGGAGAGAGAAAAAGAAAGGGAAAGAGGGTTAGGGATGCCTGCCGCACATAACCGAACAAACAAACATACATAAACATGTAGCTTATGTACAGGCAACTGCCAACATATAATGGAAACACTTGAGTATATGAGGGATACAAAGTACATTGACAGCAGGACCTTCCACACAGGTGTGCTTCTTGAACACTTTTTGGGGGGAGATTCTGAAGCGGCGCCTGGGACAACGTTTCCCCCCCGCCATCAACAAAACACCAAATGATGGAATTTCTCGTGGAAGAAGGGTGTCGCATCCCTCCAGTAGAGTTCCAGACACTTGTAGAATCTATGTCAAGGTGCATTGAAGCCGTTCTGGCTCGTGGTGGACCAACCCTCTATGAAGACTCTTTATTTTGCCATTTCAGGAAGCCCTCGTGCACCCGTGCATACACACATACACATGTAAATACTGCTCATGCATGGGAGTGAATTATGGTCGTAGAGAACAAAGTTCAGCTGGATAGCATCCAATTTAACCAAGGTATAGTCCGAGGCAGCAGGCAACACACACAAACACAAAACCTTTTGATATATGATGCTGACACTGGACCCTGACAAGAAAGCAACAGAGGGGCATGAAAGCGAACAGAGTGAAACAACCAAAGGGTAGAAATAAGTGTCCTGCTATGTTTTTTGACGACCTTACAATGCGAGGAACTGTGCTTACTGTGCCACCATCACAGTTGGGCGTTTATCTATCGTTCCATCTATCTCGCCATCTCATCTCTCTATCCCTAACTCCCTCCATCTCCCTCTGTGATGCCTCCCTCGACCCTACACTCCCAAACTCCCCTCATCCCTGCTCTCTCTCTCAATCCCTCTCTGCCCGGCTCCATCCCCTTTTCCACCGCACCTCCAGGCCTGTGGTCTCTCCAGCGGCACATAATTAGTGCAGCCTTCCTCCTCTCTTTCCCTCCTTCTACCTCTCTCCATCCCCCCCATCTCTCTTTCTGCCTTTCTCGCTCTCTTCAACTCCCCCGTCCCGTTCCAAACAGCCCTGTTGCTAGGAGACGCGAGGGGTCGATTCAGTAAACGGCTGCCTGGCCCTCGCCCTGCCAGCCCACCCCCTCTCCTCCTCTCCCGTGGACGGCTCGGAATGGAGGGATGAAGGGATGGAGGAAAGAGGAGAGCAGCAGTGTGCACAGCCCCTGCAGACGGGAGTGAGTGTGTCCAGCTGCAGAAGCAAGCAGATGCAGACAACCTGCTTCACTTCCAGGACACACACACACACACATATGCTCACAAACATGCTCATCAAGAGCACACATGTAGACAGGCCCATAATCAAACACACAAACACACAGAAAGCCATCCCATACTCAAGCTTAAAATAACAAAAGACCCAGCTGGTGTGATAACATCAATGATAAAACATCTCCTAACCATACTAACATAAGCAGCCTGGCTTTCTATCCGCTGGGGTGTGTGTGTGTGTGTGTGTGTGTGTGTGTGTGTGTGTGTGTGTGTGTGTGTGTGTGTGTGTGTGTGTGTGTGTGTGTGTGTGTGTGTGTGTGTGTGTGTGTGTGTGTGTGTGTGTGTGTGTGTGTGTGTGTGTGTGTGCGTGTGTGTGTGTGTGTGTACATGCAGCCCCATGCCTTTGTTTTTTTGCCAACAGTTATTAAGCCCAGATATAGTACTAGTATATACCGCTGCCAATTCCCTAATCATCCTCTTTATGCATCGGACAACCTCATCATTGTGGTGGGTAGTGGGTACGCCTCGGAGCAGGCTGCAGGCTGCGGGCTGCGGGCTGCAGGCAGGCACAGCTGCAGTGGAATGTGGCTCTCCAAAGCATACGTACGTTGGTGACCTGTTTATGTTCTCTTCTGTTCTCTCCAGTCAGTCAGTCAGAGAGAGAGAGCGAGACAAACAAGAGACACCCCTTTAAGATGAGCCGTCCCAGAAACACAATACAGATGGGGCTCAGGGAGAGAGAGAGAGGGAGAGAGAGAGAGAGAGAGAGAGAGAGAGAGAGAGAGAGAGAGAGAGAGAGAGAGAGAGAGAGAGAGAGAGAGAGAGAGAGAGAGAGAGAGAGAGAGAGAGAGAGAGAGAGAGAGAGAGCGATGGGTACAGAGAGAAAGAAAGAAAGAATAGGAGACAGAGAGACAGGGAAGAGGCTGGGGAAAAGGTTTAAGTGTATTGTGTTCACAGCTCTCTGTTATCTCTCAGTGAATCTGACAGCCAGTCCCATTTTATGGGCCAATCTTCCCTAAATGGCTGCGTTAGTAAACAAACTGATTACAGATCAGGGTGTCCACAGGGTGCCCAGCGTGTGCCAACCAGGTCAAGGCTCTGTGTCTGCATGTCGTCACAGCTTCCAGAGGGCTGGGTGGCACAGTCTGGCATAGCAGAATGGCTACAGCCGCGCTTCTCCTCCGTTCCCCATCTTACTATGCCCATCCCGTTTTTCTCCCTCTCTCAAAATCCTCTCTCCTTCGCTCTCATTCTTGCCCCTGTTCCATCTCCCTCCTCCCCCACCTCTCTCTGTATCTTTCTTCACCCTATCCTGCTCTCTCTACCCCCCCCCACCCCACCCTATCCTCTCTCCTCTTTCCCTCCTCTTCTTCTCTCCAGTCCTTTGACCATGCTTCATTATGTTAGCGTTAGTTGGGTTACGGTGCTGGCGGGCTCCTCCTCTGCTCTCTCTCCAGTCGAGGATTGAAACACTCGACAATCCCAATATCCCTCTCCAGACACTCCAGTTCACTTCTCTATGCCTCCCCTCATCCTCCCCTCGTCCCTCATCTCCTCACCACCCCAGCGTGCTCACACGCTGCCTGCTATGTTGTATCGCCCACTTTCTGTACCACCCAGCAGCAGGAGAAATATAACACAACTACACACATCATGGAATGAATACCCCAGTAGCCCACCTGTTATAGGGACTACCAATAACATCATGGAATGAATACCCCAGTAACCCACATGTTATAGGGACTACCAATAACATCATGGAATGAATACCCCAGTAACCCACCTGTTATAGGGACTACCAATAACATCATGGAATGAATACCCCAGTAACCCACCTGTTATAGGGACTACCAATAACATCATGGAATGAATACCCCAGTAACCCACATGTTATAGGGACTACCAATAACATCATGGAATGAATACCCCAGTAACCCACATGTTATAGGGACTACCAATAACATCATGGAATGAATACCCCAGTAACCCACATGTTATAGGGACTACCAATAACATCATGGAATGAATACCCCAGTAACCCACCTGTTATAGGGACTACCAATAACATCATGGAATGAATACCCCAGTAACCCACATGTTATAGGGACTACCAATAACATCATGGAATGAATACCCCAGTAACCCACATGTTATAGGGACTACCAATAACATCATGGAATGAATACCCCAGTAACCCACATGTTATAGGGACTACCAATAACATCATGGAATGAATACCCCAGTAACCCACCTGTTATAGGCGTCATCAGTGTCTTTAGCTGTATCGCTACTTGCAGCAAAGCTGCAGAAGTGATACTGGTATTATCACCACCGTTGTCATTACAGCATGCTTTACGGAGGGAGCGTTGCTTGTTGCGTTGCAATTACCCTGTACAGACAAACAGACAGACTCAGGCCCCAGTCCCAGTGAGGCGCCGTAGCAGGGCTAATTATCCAGCGGCGTTGGCAGAGCAGAGAGGGGCACAGTGAGAGGAGGGGGATGGGAGGATGGGTGTGTAGCGAGGGGGAGGGGGTTGGAGAGGCAGTCCTTTGTCCCACAGCAGCATCCTCTCCTGAGAGAGACGGGAGAAAGAGGAGGCATCATGGGGATTTCACAAAGCCATGCTCTCTAAATCCATCCTTTGCACTCCCGCTCCATCGCCACCTCTCCCCGCTGCTCTCTCCCTCGCGCCGTCTCCCTCTCGCACACCGTAGAGCACACTCAGCCAGAACCTACAGAAGACCGAGAGTGTGCGAGGACATTCCACTTGTTCATTCAGTGAGTGACTGGGTGAGTCGGGATGGGTCATGCCTCGTGCACATAGTACAGGTCACCTGCAGGGGGATGTCAATGGAATGCAAAGGTAACCTCCTGTGGAGCAGGGTCCTGCAGATATATGTGTGTGTTCATATGGATGGGCCATTGTCTAATAATGAGGAAACGACACTCCCTTCGGTTGGCTTATGGAGGTTAGCTAGCTGGGTAATGGAGGGGGAGGAGGTTCAAAATTGAGGCCCCAGAGCCAATTAAAAACGGTGTTAATTTCTCCTCCATTGAGAACCAAAAAAGCTGTTCACCATGGCAACTGTGAGAATGCCAGGGGGGAGGTGAGCAGAGCCGTGTTCTCGTACAAACATCGACTTTGTGTCCAAGACATAGCGAGCTAGCAGGCAGCTGGACGACACACCGCCCCCACAGCTAGGCCACCACACACACTGCCCCATAAATGCACACACACAACATGCACACAGTTAGATAGAGGGGACAAGGCCACATCCATAGCCCCACACGCAGAGATGCCCCGCCTTCAATTCATACCACATGGTGTGTGTGTGTGTGTGTGTGTGTGTGTGCGTGCGTGCGTCTGCCTGCCTGCCTGCCTGCGTGTGCGTGCTTTAGTACAGAGTTTTTTACAGCTATACCACATCCTTCAACCAGAGGCGTAGTGGCTGACTGGCTACACCCAGAGGCCTCTTAGCTTAGGCTGGAAGTAGTAGAAGTGGGTCAGTGTGTGTGTGTGTGTGTGTGTGTGTGTGTGTGTGTGTGTGTGTGTGTGTGTGTGTGTGTGTGTGTGTGTGTGTGTGTGTGTGTGTGTGTGTGTGTGTGTGTGTGTGTGTGTGTGTGTGTGTGTGTGTGTGTGTGTGTGTGTGTGTGTGTGTGTGTGTGTGTGTGTGTGTGTGTGTGTAAGCATCTGTAGTGCTTGGAGTATGCTCGTCTCTAACAAACAATCACAGAGCAGTGCAGAGCTAACACAGCCAAACAGTGCACTGCAATGAGCCATACCTTTCAACACAGAACACACAGAGGTACAGATTAAACACAGATAAGGTGTGTAGAAACTAAAAATCTGTCAATTCAGGAAGTTCATTTAAATTACATTTTGACTTAATTAAACCTCCTGAAAAGACAGCGCTACTACTATAGCAACAGTAGCAGTAGTGACTAACCTATCCAGCATTGTATGCAGTGTCCACCTCTGACCTCAGCTTGGCTCGCTCTGGAGAGGTGCAATATTATCTCTAATGAATCCAGAACCCAACTAGCTAATAACATTCATCCCTTTCAACTCGGATGTGATGTAATTGCCTTTTTGTTCACTGGTCTTTGATGAAAGCCTTCCATTTGGCCTGTCAATGGGTCAGTCCTATGGCCCTATGGCCCTGTGTGTGTGTGTGTGTGTGTGTGTGTGTGTGTGTGTGTGTGTGTGTGTGTGTGCGTGCGTGCGTGCGTGCGTGCGTGCGTGCGTGTATTATATGTCTCTACAGTGTGTGTGGTTTACTAGACATTTGCCCTTTGATAGTGTATCAATTATTTTTCAGTATTATATTATAGCTGTTTTAGTATTTCAGTGTGCTTCTGTTTCAGTATGCTGCTGTTTTAGTATTTCAGTATGCTTCTGTTTCAGTATTCCAGTATGCTGCTCTTTTAGTATTTCAGTATGCTGCAGTTTTAGTATTCCAGTATGCTGCTGTTTCAGTATTCCAGTATGCTGTTGTTTCAGTGTTCCAGTATGCTGCTGTATCAGAGTTCCAGTATGCTGCTGTTTTAGTATTTCAGTATGCTGCCGTTTCAGTGTTCCAGTATGCTGCTTTTTTAGTATTTCAGTATGCTGCTGTTTGTGTTCCAGTATGCTGCAGTTTCAGTAGTCCAGTATGCAGCGGTTTCAGTATTCCAGTAGGCTGCTGTTTCAGTATTCCAGTAGGCTGCTGTTTCAGTATTTCAGTATACTGCTGTTTCAGTATGCTGCTGTTTTAGTATTTCAGTATGCTGCTGTATCAGAGTTCCAGTATGCTGCTGTTTTAGTATTTCAGTATGCTGCTGTTTCAGTGTTCCAGTATGCTGCTTTTTTTGTATTTCAGTATGCTGCTGTTTGTGTTCCAGTATGCTGCAGTTTCAGTATTCCAGTATGCAGCTGTTTCAGTATTCCAGTAGGCTGCTGTTTTAGTATTCCAGTATGCTGCTGTTTCAGTATTCCAGTGTGCTGCTGTTTCAGTGTTTCAGTATGCTGCTGTATCAGAGTTCCAGTATGCTGCTGTTTTAGTATTTCAGTATGCTGCTGTTTCAGTATGCTGCTGTTTTAGTATTTCAGTATGCTGCTGTTTCAGTGTTCCACTATGCTGCTGTTTTAGTATTTCAGTATGCTGCTGTTTGTGTTCCAGTATGCTGCAGTTTCAGTATTCCAGTATGCAGCTGTTTCAGTATTCCAGTAGGCTGCTGTTTCAGTTTTCCAGTATGCTGCTGTTTCAGTATTCCAGTATGCTGCTGTTTCAGTGTTTCAGTATGCTGCTGTATCAGAGTTCCAGTATGCTGCTGTTTTAGTATTTCAGTATGATGCTGTTTCAGTATTCCAGTATGCTGCTGTTTCAGTGTTCCAGTATGCTGCTGTTTCAGTATTTCAGTATGCTGCTGTTTCAGTATTCCAGTATGATGCGGTTTCAGTATTTCAGTATGCTGCTGTTTCAGTGTTCCAGTATGCTGCTGTTTCAGTATTTCAGTATGCTGCTGTTTCAGTATTCCAGTATGCTGCCGTTTCAGAACGGTGTTGACAGTTCAGAGGCATGACAGTGGACTAACACACACTCCCACTTGTAGAGTGATGACACAAGTTGACTACTGTCACTGGCATGGCAACTGTTTTGTGAAATGTCTCCAAATAGATATCTCAGCAGAACTGTGTGTTGAGTGTATTTATAAAAAACCTTTGAGCACAAAAGTACTTAAAGTTGTATGTCACAGGGAGGAAAAACATTCACAAACATGTTTTCTGTCATTCGCAGAAAAGGAAGTCCTTGATGCCTTACTTGTAATAGATTCCAAGAACTCCACTGGGTGTGCTCAAGTGTGCTGCCCTCCTCATTGTTGGCTTAGTAACCCATATCTTAAATCTAACATTGTAATCAGGAAATATTCCAAAAGTATAGAAAACAGCGTATGTGCTGCCACTCCATAAGGATGGGGATAGTAGTGATCTTGATCATTATCGTCCCATCTACAGGTTTCCATGTCTAGTTAAGAATCTCGAAGAAGCAACTTTTCTTTTTTATCCGAGCACGGTATTTTGAATATATACTGAATAAAAATAGAAACAAAACATGTAAAGTGTTGGTCTCCTGTTTCATGAGCTGAAATAAAAGATCCCAGAAATGTTCCATACGCTCAAAAAAAGTTTGTTTCTCTCAAATGTTGTGTACAAATTTGTTTACGTCCCTGTTAGTGAGCATTTCTCCTTTGCCAAGATAAACCACCGGACAGGTGTGGCATAACAAGAAGCTGATTAAACAGCATGATCATTACACAGCTGCACCTTGTGCAGGGGACATTATAAGGCCACTCTAAAATGTGCAGTTTTGTCACACAACACAATGCCACAGATGTCTCAAGTTGAGGGAGTGTGCAATTGGCATGCTGACTGCAGGAATATCCACCAGAGCTGTTGCCAGAGAATTGAATGTTCATTTCGCTACCAATGTCGTCTTAAGAGAATTTGGCAGTATGTCCAACTGGCCTCAGAACCGCAGACCACGTGTAACAACGCCAGCCCACATCGGACTTCTTCACCTGCGGGATCGTCTGAGACCAACCACCCGGAGAGCTAATGAAACTGGGGGTTTGCACAACTGAAGAATTTCTGCACAAACTGGCAGAAACCGTCTCAGGGAAGCTCATCTGCATGCTCGTTGTCCTCACCAGGGTCTTGACGTGACTGCAGTTTGGCATTTTAACCCGACTTCAGTGGGCAAATGCTCACCTTCGATGGCCACTGGCACGCTGGAGAAGTGTGCTTTTCACGGATTAATCCCGGTTTCAACTGTACAGGGCAGATGGCAGACAGCGTGTATGGCGTTGTGGGGGCGAGCGGTTTGCTGATGTCAACGTTGTGAACAGAGTGCCCCATGGTGGAGGTGGGGTTATGATATGGGCAGGCAATAAGCTACAGACTACGAACTCAATTTCCATTTTATCGATGGCAATTTAAATGCACAGAGATTCAGTGACGAAATCCTGAGGCACATTGTCATGCCATTCATCCGCTGCCATCAGCATGTTTCAGCATAATGCACAGCCCCATGTAGCAAGAATCTGTACACAATGACTGGAATCTGAAAATGTCCCAGTTCTTTCATAGCCTGCATACACACCAGACATGTCACCTATTGAGCATGTTTGGGATGCTCTGGATCAACGTGTACGACAGCGTGTTCTAGTTCTGGCCAATATCCAGCAAACTCACACAGCCATCGAAGAGGAGTGGGACAACATTCCACAGGAAACAACAGCCTGATCAACTCTTTGCGGAGGTATGTGTCAAAATTATAGTCACACCATATACTGACTGGTTTTCTGATACATGCCCCTACCTTTTAAAAAAAAAGGTATCTTTGACCAACCGATGCATATCTGTCACGGATTCCCCCGGTATTGCTGCTCATGTCGTTCACCAGCTCCGGAGGTCTACGTCAACGGCCTTCTAGGTGTCACTGAACTGGATCATCACCACCAACCCCGGACTGTCTTGTCTCATTACGCACACCTGGTTCCCATTCCCCCTGAGTAGTATGTGTATATGTGTGCCCTCTGTTCTCCATTGTTGTTTACTGTTCCATGTCCGTTGGTCTTGTGAGTACCTGTGCTCTGTTGTATCGGCTTGCGTGGTAGTGTGCGCATGTTAGTACGGGTCTCGTTCCGTGTATTTATTAGAGGTCTACACCTCGCTCTTTGTTTGGGTTACAGCCCTGCGTTATATAATATATGTATGTATTCATTTTGGGCTTCGTCCCGGTCATGTTCCTGACGTGCGCTATTTTGGGTAGAGAAATAAAAAAACTATTTTGTATTCCTGCGCCTGTCTCCTATCATTATACAACGTGACAATATCTGTATTCCCGGTCATGAGAAATCCATAGATTAGGGCCTAATCAATTTATTTTAATTGACTGATTCCCTTATAAGAACTGTGACTCTGTAAAATCTTTTACATTGTTGCATGTTGTGTTCATATTTTATTGTTCAGTGTAAATCAATCTGGGTTTAGGCTAGATCACAGCACTATCACAGCAACCCCATTAGTAGTTAATAAAACAGTCAATGTTTAAGATGCTAAAATGTATTGTGCTGCCATGTTTGTGGACTTGTCAAAAGTGTTTGATATTAATCATGCTATTTTATTGAACAAGTTGCCCTCGATTGGCCTGGCTTCCTGACTATCTTAGTGATAACCCCATCAATCACGGTGGCATGAGTTCTAAGTCCAAATTTCTTGAAGTACATAAAGGTGTTCCGCAAGGGTCGATACTAGGACCTGGTCTTTTCACTATTCATATAAATGCTATTGGTCAATCTGTTAAAAATGGTACATTTCATCTATTTGCGGATGATAATATTATCTACGCAATTCCCCCGACAGCTGACCTGGTCGTGACAAGGCTACAGTCAAAATTTTTGCAACTATGCAGGAAGACCTTATGTTTCGCAGAGCGGAGCAGGTGAACCCAAGAGCAGACTCAGACGAGGTGACTGGGATGAGGTAACCAAGGTATTTATTGAAAGACGGGGAAGATGGGGTACAGGCCAGGGAAAGCTGGAATGGGTTGCAGGGAGCCAGGTGCAGAGGCTGAGGCTGGAGCGAGGGGAGTTGGGGCTGGGTGGGCAGGTTCAGAGAGGAATCCAAGGAAGCAGTAGAGTGGGGGGTCCAGGACAGGATAACAGGACTGACGAGACGTGGGACTGGAGACGGGTACTAGGGTCAGAGCGGACAGAATGAGCAGAGGTTACGATCTGGCAGCGTGAAAGTGGCAGGGCTGAGTATTTGTAGAGTTCTTGATTATGGAACAGATTGCAGATGGTGAGGATCTGCTCTACCTCCAGCACACCTGTTTCTGCCCACACACACACAGAAAAAGAGGGAGAGAGCACTGGGGGACTGGCGGCAGGTTATGGAGACACAGGATGAGCAGTACAGAGAATGGCAGGCGCAGATGTAACACCATACTGATTTAAAACTCTTGCTTAAAACAGCCAAAACTAAACACATGTTGTTTTAATGTTCTCGTAAGATTGTCTCAGATGGATTACATCTTCACTCATCTGATGGTTCTATAATCAAACAAGTCCCTGCATACGAATACCTTGGTTTTTGGATTGACAATGATTTACTGTTTTTAAAAAACGTACGAATGAGCTTGTTAAGGAGCTAAGATTTAAAGTGGGATTTTTTTTTTTTTTTACAGAAACCGACCTCTCTAGTCAGCAGGAAGCAGACTGTGCAGTGAACCTTTCTACCCGTTTTTGATTATGGTGATACTATTTATCAAATTGCAGTTGCCACTTAAACCCCTGGATGACGTTTATCATAACGCCTTTCGTTTTACCACCGTAGACATATTTATTACTCATCACTGAATTCTTTACCAAAAAAGTTGCCTGAACCTCTTTGAAGTCACGTGGATCACACCATTAAGCTCTTTTTGTTTACAGAGCCCTGCTCCACAAAGCTTCCGACTTACCGAACTTCACTGTGAAAATTTTAAATGACAAGTTATCAAAGCCGTTCACAGGGTTGGTTAACTCTGAAGACTCCTTTGGAATAATCTCCAAAATACGTTTCGATTGGATGCTTTGGTATCCCTCGGGCAATCAGAAGATTTTTATCATGAAGAACGTTTTTTTTTTCATTTTATTTACTGGGTTTTGTATCTTAATGTGTATATTTAGGTTTATCTATACTTGCCTATTGATGTTTTTGTTGCGGGCTCATTTGCAAAAGTGACTTTAGTCTCATGACTTCCCTGTTGAAATAAAGGTGCATAATTTCATTTGAGAGGTTAGAGTGGGTGAGAAGTACAGTAGATGGAAGCTGTAGTGAAGGGAAATGAACTGCCCTTATGAACGGGATTTGTCGACAATTCAGAGTGTACTAAATATTCAAGGTTATCCAGCAAACAAACATTCCCACAACTGTAGAGAACGTTCCCTTAAATCTGCACTGCGCAACTGTGTACAGCTGTTTTTGGAGACTCTCTTAGTTCCACAACATAATTATATCACATTTTGGATGCATTCTGTAACTTCATGTTGCTTATTTTCTTATCATTACAGGAAAATTTTGAAGAGAAGGGGAGAGGTGCCTGAGCTGGCCGCTACCCGTCTACCTGGAGTGATGTTTTGACATGGAGTACCGGAGAGCTATCCCGGGGTCTCTGGAACAACATCGCAGGTGCTCCTGCACCTTACAACACACAACTGCTGCCATTTCACCACTGTAATGGCCATGTATTTATTACCAAGTACAGTGTATTACCACAACAGGGTAAACTTTCCACGACTACACTGTACTTTATTCTTCATTTGGATCCCAATTAGAAAAAAATACTCCATTTGTTGATATCTTTGTCAATCTTTTTTTGGGGGGGGGGCATGACATTTTCCTTGGTCTGGGTGATATCAGTTCAGTAGTTGATCAGAACATTTCCCTTCCACTGTGCTTTTGTTATTTTGAGGAAGGTTAGAGCCTACCTTGTATTCCTGTCTATTTGACCTGTCTGTGTAATCGGACAGACTTGTTTTGCAGTCTATTTTACACCAGGGTAGTCCATCCGTGTTTCTGGATATCTACTATCTGCTCATTTAGACTGTAAACCATCAACAGCATAGATATCCAGAGAAAGAGAACAGTTCTAAATCCATTGCAAAAGTACAATAATCATGACTATATGCTAAAAAAAAAAAAAATGCACAATTAATGTTGCCCACACACACTTACTCTTATTAGTATGATTTATGGGTTTGTTTTTAGGCCCACATCATTCAACAACAATTCTGAGTACTCTATAGGAACCACCAAGTCTGACATCAGGAAAAGCTCCAGTCCTTCCCAGGTGTGCTTGTTGTTTGGCGACGTCTCCTCAAAGTTGTAGATGGTACTTCAGGTAGTCTTGGGTCATCTGATCACAGGACCATTCTCCTTGGTAGCCACCAATGAGAGCCCAGTCTTCTCAACACTGCTCTCTGAAGTTCTGGGATGTCGATGTTGTCCTTTGCAGTTTTCAAAGCGTAGACACTTCACCTTTGAGACTTGTTATTTGTAGTCTCCTTGAGATGAAATATAATATTTGGTGAGTATTTTGTCTATAGGATTAACTATCACACCAGATTATCACACCTGATTTAAACTAATTGCATACTAAACTGAATACCATGACTAGTTGATTATTGGATTCATGTGTTAGCTGGGGCTGGGGGAAAAGTGACACCAATCAAGCCCCCGAGGACTGGAGTTGACCATCCCTAACCTAGATCAGAGATAAAACTAGCTAGTTTTAGAATGTGTTGTACAACAGCTGACTAAAGAAGGGGCATTCGGATCAAGCACAGGAGATGTGCAGCTGAGACCGTTTCCATGGTAACGGCACCGCTTTACAATTCCGTGATGAAACTTTGAAACAAAGTTGCGACTTGTTGTAGCAAACGAGTGTCATGAACTACATACACCAGAAACAGGGTACCGTTTTTGACTTGTCAGAAATGTCAGCAAGCCAGGCTAGCTATGTACAGCTAGCTAGATCTCTTCTTGGCTAGTTAGCTAGCTGTTTAGCTGAACAAGAATGTTAGTGCACTGTTCTTTGTATGGCTATAAATGGATCCATCTCGTAGCAAGACTTTGGCTAAAGTTGTAAATACAGCGCTTCTCAGGCAGGCTAGGGGCGCACTATTGTTACTGTTGCATCACATTGGATGCCCACTAGCAACTTATTGAAGCTTTTGAACACAAACAATATATAAATATACATACAGTACCAGTTAAAGGTTTGGACACACCTACTCATTCAAGGGTTTTTCTTTATTTTTACATTGTAGAATAATAGTGAAGACATCAAAACTATGAAATAACACACATGGAATCATGTAGTAACCAAAAATGTGTTAAAACAAATCAAAATATATTTTATATTTGAGATTCTTCAAACTAGCCACCCTTTGCCAAGAATGTGCAAAGCAGTCATTCTCTCAACCAGCTGCATGAGGTAATAACCTGGAATGCATTTCAATTAACTGGTTTGCCTTGTTAAAAGTTCCTTTTTATGCGTTTGATCTAATCAGTTGTGTTGTGACAAAGTAGGGGTGGTATACAGAAGATAACCCTATTTGGTAAAACACCAGGTCCATATTATGGCAGGAACAGCTCAAATAAGCAAAGAGAAACGACAGTCCATCATTACTTTAAGACATGAAGGTCCTGTCAATACGGAACATTTCAAGAACTTTGAACGTTTCTTGTAGTGCAGTTGCAAAAACCATCAAGCACTATGATGAAACTGGCTCTAATGAGGACCGCCACAGGAAAGAAAGACCCAGAGTTACGTCTGCTGCAGAGGATAATTTCGTTAGTGTCACCAACCTCAGAAATTGCAGCCCAATACCTTCTGAAGGCACTCTATGTCAAAGTGAGTCAAATATGTAAGTTGAAAATACAGTGTTAAACACATTGTGTGTGAGAGTGTCCCTAACCTTGCTAACAAACAACGAGCTGTGAATGGATCAGTGGTTCCCCAATCAGAGCCTTGATGGGCTCGGCCACAGTAACAACTGGTGATGTGTATTGATAAAAAGAAAATACAAATGGGTGGGGGGGGGGGGGCGTTTCTTTGGGACCATCCTGACGACTGATATGCAGGAATGTTCTTGCAACGGCCTATTAAACGTGTCCAGAATATTAAATGTTGTTTTTTCTGAGAACATCGTAACGACGTTCTAGAAAAATTCTGTTTGACATTAAGAGAATGTTCTCCTAACTTTAACACCACAAAAACACGCTACAAAAAAAAGGTTCTCAAAAAGGTTTTTTGCTAACATAGATAGAATGGAAAACTGGACACTCAAATATTAGTGCAAGATTACGGGTAGCATTCGAAAAACATCCTCTCTCCCTAGAATTGTTAGCTGGGTACATTCTGTAACATGACGTGTGTTAATGACACCAAATGACCTCCAGCATGCTATGGGAACATAACCCCAAGCTAAATGACATATTGTACAGTAGGTAGAATACAGTTAATTATGACAAGATGACACACTGGAACGGCAAAGTATCTTCCCACTGGGCACAGATGTCTATTCAACGTCTATTCCACATTGGTTCAACATAATTTCATTGAAAAGACGTGGAAACAATGTTGATTCAACCAGTGTGTGCCCAGTGGGTTACTTCCTCTCTGTGTGAAGCCAGCAGTGAAGTTTGACTGGGTCAGGAGCATGGGCCCTGAGCATGCACAGTAGGGAGGGTACTCACTGACACCAAGCCAATTAAAAGCTTGATTAAAACCAATGATGTAAAGCATATAAACCCTGGATTGCTGATGCTATGTGTTGGCCATCGAGAGGCTTTGAAGCCACTGAAGCACTCCCCAGTATGAGCAGTCCTCCATAGGAATGAATGGAATTCTACAGTATTTCAGGACAAAATTACATGTGTTTTAGTATTTTTGATTTGTTGTGGGGACAGTAACATTAGTAATCTCAAAAAATGATACTTTAAAGAAAATGTTTTATATATTTGTTCCTTTTATGTTAATCTCACATAATATAACTTAAAAGCATGCATTAAGATGTCCGTAATAGAATAAGTGTAACAAAAACAAATGTATATTTATTTTTTTACGATCTAATGGTCTAATGTTGTTATGGTCTAATGGTCTAATGTTGTTATGGTCTAATGGTCTAATGGTGTTATGGTCTAATGGTCTAATGTTGTTATGGTCTAATGTTGTTATGGTCTAATGTTGTTATGGTCTAATGTTGTTATGGTCTAATGTTGTTATGATCTAATGTTGTTATGGTCTAATGTTGTTATGGTCTAATGGTCTAATGTTGTTATGGTCTAATGTTGTTATGGTCTAATGTTGTTATGGTCTAATGGTCTAATGCTGTTATGATCTAATGTTGTTACGATCTAATGTTGTTATGATCTAATTGTCTAATGTTGTTATGGTCTAATGGTCTAATGTTGTTATGATCTAATGGTCTAATGTTGTTATGGTCTAATGTTGTTATGGTCCAATGTTGTTATGGTCTAATGGTCTAATGTTGTTATGATCTAATGTTGTTATGATCTAATGTTGTTATGATCTAATGTTGTTATGATCTAATGGTCTAATGCTGTTATGGTCTAATGGTCTAATGTTGTTATGGTCTAATGTTGTTATGGTCTAATGTTGTTATCGTAGAATGTATGCACACATGACTGTAAGTCGCTTTGGATAAAAGCGTCTGCTAAATGGCATATATTATTATTATTATTATAAATTCCGAACTGATTGAACGAAATCATTCAAAAGCACTATCCTACACAGAAATACTTAAATCTCACACACCAAAATACACAAACCCCCAGAACGCTCCAGATCGAACCTCAGATATACGGAACAGCCCCAGGACACTTCGGATGGCTCCTCCATTGAACCCACTCTAAATGAAGTGGATTTTGTTATACTATAGGTGGCCTGTGGCCAAAGAAAACAAACTAATCTCCTGCCCCATCCAGTCTCTCTGTTGTTCTGTCGTTCTCCCCCCTCCCCTCCCACCCTCTCTCTGTAACCCAGGACTCCAAAGTAACACAATTACTGCCAGTCAACGACTTACAGCTGCACAGCCAGCAGGTAGCTGTCCACACACACCCGCGGTCTTGGGAGGTTAGGGGTGTGGGCGCATACACAACACCAGGGAGGATCTCCCCATTAGCGTGGAGCTCATCTTCACTCTCCATCCAAAACACATCCATACACAACACCACGCATGATGTTTACCTCTTAGAAGACAGCAGTTGCACGAGACAGTGAGGCTCAAATGTGTTTTATACACATCGCTAACACTATGGTCACCTACTTACTGTGGTCACCAATGACATTCACCCGGAATTCTGGTCACCACATTGGAGCACCTGTCCTAGTGTTCCTCCAACCCACCACCTTCTGGTGGGGAAGGGGGGGGGGGGGTCACAGAGGTCCGCCTGCATCCTGCTGTCTGATATGTGACACTCTTGTTTGAATGATACTACAAAGACGAGGTTGGAGTATTAGGTGGGGTGGAGGGGGTGTTTTTGATAAGTGCAGCACACCTAAATGGGTGGCTACTGAAGGCTCCAGGAGAGAGTGAAAGTAGGTGAGTGAGTGAGTGAGTGAGTGAGTGAGTGAGTGAGTGAGTGAGTGAGTGAGTGAGTGAGTGAGTGAGTGAGTGAGTGAGTGAGTGAGTGAGTGAGTGAGTGAGTGAGTGAGTGAGCGTGCGGAGGTCATTGTATAAAGAGAGGAGAGTGTGTGTTGGGGGGAGAGAAAATAAGGAGCATAGGAGGCTGTGTGTTTGAACAAGGCCAGACAGGGTAGATAAGGGTAGTGAGAGGGGCAGGGTGGTGCAGTCACCTATTGTTTTGGATCTCAGGCAGGGTCCCGACAAAGAGCGGGAGGAGAGGTTTAGGGACCTGATTGGCTAAAGCCTGCTGCTATGTACAACACAGAGAAAATTAAACAATGACGTAGCCAAAAAATTACATAGAACAAACTTACAGTATGTCTCTTTGTGGATGTAACCATGCACCCATTATTTGAGAGGGGGCACAAAGTATTCCCCCCACGAAGCTGGAGAATTTTGCAGCTTTCTCGTGCTTTCTAGGGTCAATGTTTCTGCATAGGTTATCTAAACATACCTCTTTACCTGTTCAATTGTCATTTTAATGAATTAATGCACATTGGTTCCTTAAGAACGTTTACGCCTTAGGAGTTTAGTATAACTGTCACACTGGTATGTCACACATCTAAATGTATGTCAATCTTTGCATGCATAGCTCTCGCTATGAATTTCACAGTGTAAATTATTTATGAATTCCGACTTCATAAAATTGCTAGGTGGCTAGTATTACAGAGAAACAAAACATATATATATATTTTTTTAATTCATCAAAAATAATCAATAGGCTATTGATCAAATTAATTTTCAAACATACCTCCTGCCCAATCCTGGCAGCTAAAATCAAATCAAACGCTGTGTGTGTTACGCTACACTCTCTCTGCTCCTCCACTGACTATACTGCACGTGATAGCGCAAGGATCATCAACTAGATTCAGCTGCGGGCTGTTTTTTTCCTGAGCGGATGGTCGGGGGACCGGGAACGGAATTACAAATATTTTTTAGACTGCAAATTGACCGCAAGAAGCCCAAGCAGATATAATGTTTGACTAAAACATAATCATTTCAAACCTTGCATACATTTGAATGCGATCACGTGTCTCCCTACTATGTGTGGGAATATCTATCTCTTTGCTCCGTGCACCTTGTAAAGAACACCTTTCTAGGGCAAATGGATGACAGATCTTTTTTTAAATAAATAATTAATATTATGAAACATGGGCTTAAAAAAATGAAGTTTAGTCATTAATTTAACCTCTGAAATTAGGACAAATCTGAGGGGGCACGTGCCTTAGGGAATCTTTTATTTCACCTCAACTGCCCCAGCTCCACAACCTGGCCATAACCATACCCCGCCCTGCTCTGCCCCGCTGCAGAGTGACATTCGCTGGGTGACCAATGTGACTTTAGCCCCCCCCCCGGTTCAGAGAGGGGAGCATGCCCTCTGCTTCACCCCAGCCATTCCCTCATCGCCCTCCTACCACCCCTCAACAGAGGAACAGACGCACCGTGCCTCAGAGAGCAGAGGCAGGCATGGAGGAGGAGGGGGGGGGGTCACACAACCAGAGGCCTACCCATTCACATCAATTTAGTTGTATTTATTTCTGCAGGATAAGGGCCCCTTTGAGATTAGAGAGATCCCAGGTCTGATATGGGGGCGGTCCCAATTAAGTTACCCCCGCGGGCCACCATTAAACCCTAGGCCATCGACACGTCACTGCCACGGAGAGCCGCGGGAGAAGGAGGACCAAGGAGAGAGGGGGGGGTTGCAAAAATAGACACACATAAAAACATACAGTGCATCCTCCCATCATACACCCCCAACATGAGCATGCGTCATGCACACTCCTCAAACACATGCAAATCAGGCAGACAGTTTGTGTGTCCTGTCTGTGTAAAACTAACTCTAAACAATTGATAAGAGCCATCTCAGTTTCCTGTGCTGTACACTATATTTCTATTATCCTGTTTCCCCCCTCAGAACATGAGAGTAGAAGATGGGTTGTGACTGAGCCCTGAGTCATGCTCATTAGGGCACCCAACAGAAAACGTTTCTTATTAGACCAGTCCAGTTCCAGTCCTCTTTCAGTTTCAGTTTGTTTTATTACGTTTGGTGACTAATGAACATGGCCCTGTAGTGTGGGGCTGTTGCCGTACACAGCTCCGACCAGGACAGACGCTCATGTGACCTTATGTGGAATGATTTGCTGTATTACTGGTAATTGCGTATGGTGCCACACACAAAAACCTCAGATGCCCATCTGTCTCCTGTTTCCACTGACGGACGACATCTCGTTCAACCGTTTTCGATAACCTTCTGACTGACTCCTACTGCAGAAATCCTCACTTCCTACTCTTACTATCTGATCGGAGAAACAGCTAAACTGGAGCCGTATCAAGCCTCTCAGAGTAAGGGTGCCGATTTAGATCACAACGAATACAATTACATGTACACGAGGGACCTTATCCTAGATTAGCACTCTGAGACGCTTGATACACGGACATTAAGAAAAGCTCATTGACGGCCTAATGTAACTCAAGTCTGTGTATAAACAGAACACACACATGCTTCTCTTCCCTCTTTATCTCTATCCTCTCGTCCCTCTCTGGTTGTGGTTAAAGAAGGCAGCTGACAGACAGCGGCCTGAGAAGAGCATGGGCACAGAGCAGCAACAGTTGATCAAACTGCACTTAACTAAGTCAGCCCCCTCTAAGAGCAGGTGCAGCAGGTGGTAGAGAGAGAGAGAGAGAGAAAGAGAAAGGGAGAGAGGGATAGAGAGAGAGAGAAGACAGAGACAGCAAAACGAAAGAAGGAGAAAAACGTTAAGACCTATTAATAGGAGCCTCTGAGACGCTGGTGTCAACTGCATGTGATGGCTAAGCTGTGGGGCTGCTTCCTCTAAGCCACACACACACACACACACACACTTCTCTTCCTCTCTCTCTCTCTGTCCCTCTCGCTCTCTCTCTCACTCTCTCTTTGTCCCCTGTTTTGTTTTTCTCGCTATTCTTAATGCTGTGCCTACCTCACTTTTCTCTCTGTTTGTCTGTCTGTCCGTCTGTTTTTCGGTGTGCTACTACTGTGCTACCACTCTGTCCTGCGGTCTCCATCCACTCTCTCTTATAATAAGATCACAACATTACCCTTTTCACACTATTGTATCAACCTAAACCCTAATGTGCTGGTTCTGATATTTTTTCCAGTCATAGGATGGTTCCAGCAACGATGGTAGATGTGGAACCAGGCCAGCACAGTTCGGATTGGTTCAGGTCAGTAGTGTTAAAAGGCCACCTGTGTCTAGAGCTGTTATTGTGACCGTATTACGGCTACACCGGCCGTCACGAGTCATGACCGCAGTCAAATTCTACATGACCGTTTAGTCATGGTAACTAGGCATCTCCTAGCTCAGTTGGTCATTAGTAGCCTACCCAACTTGCTAACAGCCTGGTACTCAGCACTCTATTGTCCCTCTAATCACTCTGACATCAACGTAAATATAATCGAAAAATCAAATCAAACACTTCATGAGGGCCCATGAGATCATGTTGCGCAACATTTCTATAGGCTATGCAATTGCATAAGAAAACAGAGTTTTGATGGCCTCTATTAAAAATAGGAGGATACCATCATCTTTCTGGTGCATTTGCTGTTTGTTAGGTCTACTCATCTTCAAATCAAATTGTATTAGTCACATGTGCCAAATACAACAGGTATACAGTGAAATGCTTACTTACAGGCATCTAACCAACAATGCAGTTTAAGAAATATGGATAAGAATAAGAAATAAAAGTAAAATAACAATAGCGAGGCTATATACAGGGGGGTACCGGTAGAGAGTCAATATGCGGGGGCACCGGTTAGTTGAGGTAATACGTACATGAAGGTAGGAGTTATTGAAGTGACTTTGCGTAGATGATAACAACAGAGTAGCAGCGGTGTAAAAGAGGGGGAGTGGTGGACAATGTAAATAGTCTGGGTAGCCATTTGATTAGGTGTTCAGGAGTCTTATGGTTTGGGGGTAGAAGCTGTTCATAAGCCTCTTGGACTTAGACTTGGTGCTCCGGTACCGCTTACCGTGCGGTGGCAGAGAGAACAGTCTATGACTAGGGTGGCTGGAGTCTTTGACAATTTTTAGGGCCTTCCTCTGACACTGTCTGGTATATAGGTCCTGGATGCAGGAAGCTTGGCCCCAATGATGTACTGGGCCGTTCGCATTACCTTCTGTAGTGCTTTGCGGTCGGAGGCCGAACAGTTGCCATACCAGGCAGTGATGCAACCAGATGCTCTCGATGGTGCAGCTGTAGAACCTTTTGAGGATCTGAGGAACCATGCCAAATCTTTTCAGTCTCCCGAGGGGGAATAAGTTTTGTTGTGCCCTCTTCACGACTGTCTTGGTGTGCTTGGACCATGTTAGTTTGTTGGTGATGTGGACACCAAGTAACTTGAAGCTCTCAACCTGCTTCACTGCAGCCCCGTCGATGACAATGTGGGCGTGCTCGGTCCTCTTTTTCCTGTAGTTCACAATCATCTCCTTTGTCTTGATCACGTTGAGGGAGAGGTTTTGTCCTGGCACCACACGGCCAGGTCTCTGACCTCCTCCCTATAGGCTGTCTCGTTGTTGTCAGTGATCAGACCTACCACTGTTGTGTCATCAGTAAACTTAATGATGCTGTTGGAGTCGTGCCTGGCAGTGCAGTCATGAGTCAACAGAGAGTACAGGAGGGGACTGAGCACGCACCCCTGAGGTAAACCTGTGTTGAGGATCAGCGTGGTGGATGTGTTGGCACCTACCCTTACCACCTGGGGGCGGCCCATCAGGAAGTCCAGGATTCAGTTGCAGAGGGAGGTGTTTAGGTCCAGGGTCCTTAGCTTATTGATGAGCTTTGAGGGCACTATGGTGTTGAATGCTGAGCTATAGTCAATGAATAGCATTCTCAGATAGGTGTTCCTTTTGTCCAGGTGGGAAAGGGCAATGTGGAGTGCAATAGAGATTGCATCATCTGTGGATCTGTTGGTGCAGTATGCAAATTGGAGTGGGTCTGGAGTTTCTGGGATAATGGTGTTGATGTGAGCCTTTCAAACCACTTCATGGCTACAGGTAGTTGTTTAGGCAGGTTACCTTCGTGTTCTTAGGTACAATCACTATGGTGGTCTGCTTAAAACATGTTGGTATTACAGACTCGGACAGGGAGAGATTGAAAATGCCAGTGAAGACACTTGCCAGTTGGTCAGCGCATACTTGCAGTACACGTCCTGCTAATCTGTCTGGCCCTGAGGCCTTATGAATGTTGATCTGTTTAAATATCTTACTCACATCGGCTGTGAAGAGCGTGATCACAGTCTTCCAGAACAGCTTGTGCTCTCATAAATGTTTCAATGTTATTTGCCTCGAAGCAAGCATAGAAGTAGTTTAGCTCGTCTGGTAGGCTTGGGTCACTGTAATGGTTTGCAAGGCCTGCCACATCCGACGAGCGTTAGAGCCAGTGTAGTACGATTCAATCTTAGTCCTGTATTGATGCTTTGCCTGTTTGATGGTTCATCAGGGGGCATAGTGGGATTTCTTATAAGCTTCCGGGTTAGAGTCCTGCTCCTTGAAAACGGCAGCTCTACCATTTAGCTCAGTGCGGATGTTGCCTGTAATTTCTGGTTGGAGTACGTACGTACGGTCACTATTGGGACGAGGACAGAATTATGGTCAGATTTGCCAAATGGAAGGCGAGGGAGAACTTTGTATGCGTCTCTGTGTGTGGAGTAAAGGTGGTCCAGAGTTTTTTTCCCCTCTGGTTGCACATTTAACATGCTGATAGAAATTTGGTCAAACGGATTTAAGTTTCTCTGCAGTAAAGTCCCCCGGCTACTAGGAGTGCCGCCTCTGGGTGAGCGTTTTCCTGTTTGCATATGTCAGAATACAGCTCAATCGAGCCTCCCGGGTGGCGCAGTGGTTAAGGGCGCTGTACTGCAGCGCCAGCTGTGCCGCAGCGCCAGCTGTGCCATCAGAGACTCTGGGTTCGCGCCCAATTGGCCTAGCGTCGCCCGGGTTAGGGAGGGGTTGGCCGGTAGGGATATCTTTGTCTCATCACGCACCAGTGACTCCTTTGGCGAGCCCGGCGTAGTGCACGCTAACCAAGGTTGCCAGGTGCACGGTGTTTCCTCTGACACATTGGTGCGGCTGGCTTCCGGGTTGGATGCGCGTTGTGTTAAGAAGCAGTGCGGCTTGATTGGGTTGTGTATCGGAGGACGCATGACTTTCAACCTTCGTCTCTCCCGAGCCCGTACGGGAGTTGGAGCGATGAGACAAGATAGTAGCTACTAAAACAATTGGATACCACGAAATTGGGGAGAAAACGGGGTAAAAAAAATGTTTTTAAAGAATACAGCTCATTCAATGCTGTCTTAGTGCCAGCCTCTGACTGTGGTGGTATGTGAACAGCTATGAAAAACACAAAAGAAAACTCTAGGTAGATAGTGTGGTCTACAGTTTATCATGAGATCCTCTACCTCAGGTGAGCAATAGTGCGAGACTCCCTTAGATATCATGCATCTGCTGTTATTTACAAAAATACATAGTTTGGGATAGAAAAGTTAGGATTGAACAGACGACGCTGTTCTATCCTTCCGATGCAGCGTATAACCAGCCAGCTCTATGTTGATAGTGTCCTCGCTCAGTTATGACTCCGTGAAGCATAAGATATTACAGTTTTGAATGTAGTTTGGTAGTTTAATCTTCTGCGTAGGCCATCTATTTTATTGTCCAAAGATTGCACGTTTGCAAGCAGAATGGAAGGAAGTGGGGGTTTATTCAATCGCCTTGGAATTCTCAGAAGGCAGCCCGCCCTCCGGACCCTTTTTCTCCACCACCTCTTCACACAAATCATGGGGATCTGGGCCTGTTCCTGAGAAAGCAGTATATCGTTCGCGTCGGGCTCATCAGACCCATTAAAGAGAAAAAGGATTCTGCCAGTCCGTGGTGAGTAATCACAGTCCTGATGTCCAGAAGTTATTTTTAGTCATAAGAGACGGTAGCGGCAACATTATGTACAAAATAAGTTCAAAAGTAAGTTACAAACAACGTAAATAAACAAACAAAAAAGCAATCGGTTGGGAGCATGTAAAACTTCTGCCTTCTTCTCCGTCGGCATTTTATCATCTTGTTGGCTGACTAAAAACAAATGTGGATATATGCGCCTCGGAATTCTACTTCGGACCAGAGATAGATGCCTGTGAGAAGTACCCAATAACATGGGCATTGGCTCATAAGAATTGAGATGTCTGAGAGAGCCATGTGAGTGAGAGGTGCTTCGGAAACACGCAGCCAAGAGAAGGAAATTATAATTATTATATTCCGCCCAAGGGCACAATGGCCACTGGCCGCAAAAGGCATGGATTTTTTTTAGAAGGCATTACAGACACACTAGGGGGATGCCACCGATAAATTTGACGCATTAGCAAGTGCTTGTCAAATTGTGAATGAGAGACTGATGAAGTGTGTGCAGCCTGCACAAGAAACAAAGCAGAGTTCATGCCTTTCATGCAACTTTTTTCAAATCAACATTAGAGTCACATCATGAAGCCTTAGATCGTATTAAAATTCAAAACTTATTACCCAAGGTTTGTATCACAATTATAGTTACATTAATAACTCTAAATTAAGTATATAGGAGGACCTGTTTTTTTGTTATAAGCACAACACAGAACAGCCACATGTGCACACTCCCTCAAAAATCATTTTATTCAGCTATGTTCAATTGTATTCTTCATTCTATAAAATGATATAAAATATTGCCACAGAATTCTAAGCAAATGTTGTCTGCTAAATGAACTAGTGTAGCCCACAGCTATATGGCATGGCCAGATCAGGACCTAACATAAGGACAACTCAGAGTATGCTATTCTGTTCATCTGAAATAGACTACATTTTCTTCATATCATGTTTCTTTAGACCTGTCTAAAATAAATAAGGGATGTATTGTATTGGTGTTGATTTATTAGACTTTTTTTAAATGTAGATGTTCCAAAGGTCTGCATCAGTGGCCTGCAGGCTGTACATGGAAGCCAGGAGATGCTAAATTTATTCACGTCAATTAACGGTCAATTACCGTGAGACCGGCGGTTATGTGCCACAATTTTCACTGGCTGACCAAATTTTATGACTGCCACAGCCCTACCTGTGTCTCCTCCACTAAAACCTCACTAAAGCCCTTCATCGCCCCGTCGTTCCCCTGAGCAATGATTCACATGATCTTATTCTCCGTTGTTATCATCTCAATTTACTTTCCCTTGCTAACGGTTGCTAAAGGTCACAAAGCTTATAGAGATCGTGCTAGAGGAGCCTTTTCGATTGAGCCTTTTCTGTCTCTCTAACTTTAGGCTTGTCCCATAGAATTAGGCATTAGAATACCTGAACGGACATGAACCTTCTTATGACAGGATGAAGGTCAGCCATGTTGGTCAGGGAGTTGGTCAACAATGGTTTGGCAGTGCTGTGGTTAGGCATTGTGTAAAATAATGCATTTGAAGAATTTATCTGCACTGTATGTTTGTTAGCTACAGTGGGGAGAACAAGTATTTGATAACCTGCAAAATTGGCAGTGTTTCCTACTTACAAAGCATGTAAAGGTCTGTAATTTTTATCATAGGTACGCTTCAACTGTGAGAGACGGAATCCAGAAAATCACATTGTATGATTTTAAGTAATTAATTTGCATTTTATTGCGTGACATAAGTATTTGATCACCTACCAACCAGTAAGAATTCTGGCTCTCACAGACCTGTTCGTTTTTCTTTAAGAAGCCCCCCTGTTCTCCAATCATTACCTGTATTAACTGCACCGGTTTGAACTTGTTACCTGTATAAAAAACACCTGTCCACACACTCAATCAAACAGACTCCAACCTCTCCACAATGGCCAAGACCAGAGAGCTGTGTAAGGACATCAGGGATAAAATTGTAGACCTGCACAAGGCTGGGATGGGCTACAGGACAATAGGCAAGCAGCTTGGTGAGAAGGCAACAACTGTTGCCGCAATTATTAGAAAATGGAAGAAGTTCAAGATGACGGTCAATCACCCTCGGTCTAGGGCTCCATGCAAGATCTCACCTCGTGGGGCATCAATAATCATGTGGAAGGTGAGGGATCAGCCCAGAACTACACGGCAGGACCTGGTCAATTACCTGAAGAGAGCTGGGACCACAGTCTCAAAGAAAACACTAAGCTGTCATGGATTAAAATCCTGCAGCGCACACAAGGTCTCCCTGCTCAAGCCAGCACATGTCCAGGCCCGTCTGAAGTTTGCCAATGACCATCTGGATGATCCAGAGGAGGAATGGGAGAAGGTCATGTGGTCTGATGAGACAAAAATAGAGCTTTTTGGTCTAAACTCCACTCTATGTGTTTGGAGGAAGAAGAAGGATGAGTACAACCCCAAGAACACCATCCCAACCGTGAAGCATGGAGGTGGAAACATCATTCTTTGGGTATGCTTTTCTGCAAAGGGGACAGGACGACTGCACCGTATTGAGGGGAGGAGGATGGATGGGGCCATGTATCGCGAGATCTTGGCCAACAACCTCCTTCCCTCAGTAAGAGCATTGAAGATGGGTCGTGGCTGGGTCTTCCAGCATGACAACGACCTGAAACACACAGCCAGGGCAACTAAGAAGCATTCAAGGTCCTGGAGTGGCCTAGCCAATCTCCAGACCTGAACCCAATATAAAATCTTTGGAGGGAGCTGAAAGTCCGTATTGCCCAGCGATAGCCCTGAAACCTGAAGGATCTGGAGAAGGTCTGTATAGAGGAGTGGGCCAAAATCCCTGCTGCAGTGTGTGCAAACCTGGTCAAGAATTACAGGAAACATATGATCTCTGTAATATCTTTACCAAATATTAAGTTCTGCTTTTCTGATGTATCAAATACTTATGTCATGCAATAAAATGCTAATGAATTACTTAAAAATCATACAATGTGATTTTCTGGATTTTGTTTTAGATTCCGTCTCTCACAGTTGAAGTGTACCTATGATAAAAATTACAGAACTCTACATGATTTGTAAGTAGGAAAACCTGCAGAATCGGTAGTGTATCAAATACTTGTTCTCCCCACTGTAGTTAATCAGCACATTTTAGAGGAATGATTCCATAAATTGTTATAATTACCGGCCAATATGCCAACATTCCATTTTAAAAAATGCGGTCCTCACAAGAGCAAGTTTCATCATTGCTCTTGAAGAAACTTTCAAAGTTCTTGATATTTTCTAGATTGACTGACCTTCATGTCTTAAAGTAATGATGGACTGTTATTTCTCTTTGCTTATTTGAGCTGTTCATGACAGAATATGGACCTGGTCTTTTACCAAATAGGGTTATCTTCTGTATACCACCCCTACCTTGTCACAACACAACTGATAGGCGCAAACGCATTAAGAAGGTAAGAAATTCCACAAATTAACTTTTAACAATGCACACCTGTTAAAAACCTCTTGGTGTTAGGGGGCAGTATTTTCATTTTTGGGAAAAAAAACGGGATATTTTGTCAGGAAAAGATGCTAGAATATGCATATAATTGACAGCTTTGGATAGAAAACACTAACGTTTCCAAAATTGTAAAGATATTGTCTGTGAGTATAACAGAACTGATGTTGCAGGCGAAAGCCTGAAAAATCCAATCCGGAAGTGCCCCAGGTTTTGAAAGCGCTGCGTTCCAATGACTCCCTATTCAGCTGTGAATGTACCATCAACGAGCTTACGCTTTCTACGTATTCGCCAAGGTGTCTACAGCATTGTGACGTAGTTTTACGCATTTCTGTTGAAGAATAGCCATAGGCTTCCACATTGTGTAAGTGGTCACATGTTGGCTCCGAGAGAGATTCTCGCGTAAAATACAGAGGTAGCCATTATTCCAATCGGTCCTAGTGAAAAATGAATTGTCCCGACGGATATATTATTGAATAGATATTAGAAAAACACCTTGAGGATGGATTCTAAACAACATTTGCCATGTTTCTGTTGATATTATGGAGCTAATTTGGAATATTTTTCGGAGTTCTGGTGACCGCAATTTCCGGGCGATTTCTTAGCCAAACGTGAAGAACAAACGGAGCTATTTCGCCTACAAAAATAATATTTTGGGAAAAGATTAACTTTGGCTGTCTACCTGAGAGTCTCGTGAGTGAAAACATCCAAAGTTCATCAAAGGTAAACGATTTAATTTGATTGCTTTTCTGATTTCCGTGACAAGGTTGCCTGCTGCTAGCAAGGCATAATGCTATGCTAGGCTATGATAAACTTACACAAATGCTTGTCTAGCGTTGGCTGTAAAGCATATTTTGAAAATCTGAGATGACAGGGTGATTAACAAAAGGCTAAGCTGTGTTCCAATATATTTCACTTGTGATTTTCATTAATAGGAACATTTTATAGGAAGATTTATGTCCATTGCGTTATGCTAATTAGTGTCAGATGATGACAACGGTCCCGTTCACGGGATGGGGTATCACTACAGGTTAATAGAAATGCATTCCAGGTGATTACCTCATGAAGCTGGTTGAGATAATTTTTATTTTACCTTTATTTAACTAGGCAAGTCAGTTAAGAACAAATTCTTATTTTCAATGACAGCCTAAGAACAGTGGGGCAGAACAGATTTTTACCTTGTCAGCTCTGGGATTCGGTTACAAGTCCAATGCTCTAACCACTAGGCTACCTGCCACCCCAAGAATGCCAAACATGTGCAAAGCTGTCGTCAAGACAAAGGGTGGCTACTTTGAAGAATCAACAATATATTTTAATTTGTTTAACACCTTTTTGGTTACTACATGATTCCATATGTCTTATTTAATAGTTTTGATGTCTTCACTGTTATTCTACAATGTAGAAAATAAAGAAAAACCCTTGAATGAGTAGGTGAGAGGGAGCAGGCCTACATAGCTGCCTGTTGCACAAATGGGTATGTGAGGGAATTACACACTTTTGCTCCATTAACACACACTTTCTTGTATTACACACGTGTGAACACACACACGCTGGGAGTGGGACCAGTGAGTGTGGCATTTCCTTCCAGGTTTCTCCAAGCCTCAGGCAGCTTTCCAGAGCTCTGGCCTCATTCATCCACACACTGCCTATCAGGCTACAGCTCTCTACTGGCAATTAGAACACATTTACAACCTGCTCACTCAGGGATCTCACGTACACACACACAAACACACAAACAAATGTATACATACTGTCGAATTTAGAACAATTTACCTAAAACACATCCCCCACATCCATCCCTTCCACACACACACACACATCATACTAGTCCAATTTACAAGTGGACAAAACCTCAAATACAAAACAAGCAGTGAGGGTGCAAGCTCATGAATCCCAACAGAACCCTGAAGGTGAGCAAGACTGTCTCCATCACCATTTTTCAAGGAATAAACAGTACATACAAGCAGCACACAGGGGGAGCAACATCACACAAACAAACATATAAGAAAACAAATAATAAATAATGAATAAAGAAAAGGAAATACAAAAAGTGTACATATGTACACATGCACATACACATCAAACATACAGTATAGCCTATAATAGCAGCCAAATATCCTAAAGTGAAATATCCTAGATCAGATTCTGGGTGGAGCCTACATGATAGCCTTGGACCAATTGGTTAGTGTCTCAACACTAAATTAATTAACATTGGCAGTTGATTTCTTCTAATATAAAAATGTCATTGAACATTAATAACCAAACAATACAATATTTGGTTTAAACTTACTTTTGAGGTTTTTTTAATGTGCTTTTTTTCTTTCTTTTTTTTTTACAGCTGCTGAAGATGCTAAGATTACTCGTTTTTCCCATCATCACTGTTGATCTATCGCTCAGCATCTCTCTACTGCACGCTCTGCTTGGCACGGCCCACTATAGTAGAATAGCAATGGAATATAGCAGCAGGACTGGGTGAGAGCAGGCTGTGTCTCACAGTCAATAAGTCATAATATGACCCTGCTTGCTGCCTTCAGACAGAAAGCAGACTTACAGCTACTGCCTTAGCTTCTGCCAAGACGCTGTTATGAGTGGTGCTGTCTCTGTGTTTAGCTGACAGCAGATTAACAGCTCCTCCAAAAATGTCCTGTAGCCGGCCAGCTCAAATTAGCCTACTGTCAGAGTTGAGCAAGTCAACAAGTCATGTGACTGTCTTGGGGGTGCTTCCCAAGCTGCACCATATTCCCTACTCCTGGTGCACTATTTTTGGACCAAAGCCCAATGTTCCCGGGTCAAAAGTATTGGTCCCTGGTCAACAGTAGAGCACTATATAGGGAAGAGGGTGCCATTTGAGATGCCTTTTTTATGATTGCAAAGTATTTTAGAGGTGTTGATTATATACCATTGTCCGTTTACAAATGGTTCGAATGCAATCAGAGAGAACCTGTGTGGGACAGAAGTAACAGACTCCAGTCCAGAAGCCTGTCCCCTCTGCCTAAATAGACTCTCTATTCAATCTTTTAAGACAACCTCAATGAAATCAGTACAATGGGGGAGAGAGAGAGAGAGATTCAGAATAGCCTCTTTAAATCTAGGACAGACACATGATCAAGTGTGGAGAAGACAGGGGCTCAAACTTTTCACGTGACTTCGATGCAAAGGCAAGGGAGCAGCAGCAAACGGCTGCATCACAAGCTCAGCAGGTGACTGTGTGGCTTTGAAATGTGTAACCTATTCATCTTCGTAACAAATCCTCGAAATGAATGGTCTGTGGCTGTCCCCCTGTCTGAACTTGGACCGCTACAAACTAGAATTTAGTTTCCATTGTCGTTTACAGAACATTTAAAGAACAGGCTACACAATTGCACTGATACAATTTCAGAATGAGTTTCTATCACTCTGCACACAGGGGTGAAATTCAATGATTTTTTTTCAGCTGCATCCATGTCATCAATGCATCACATATGTCCATGTCCATCATTGACGAGCTTTAGGAAATTGCGCATGAACAGAATTTAATTGATTTGAGACTAAATAAATAACACTATGTAAATAGTGGGAACTGACAAAACGACTATTCTCGGCATGAAATATCTCCGATTTACAAAAAACAAAAACAATATAGCTTGGAAGCTTGCCCTCGTGTGTGTAAACGCGCGCACACGCACAGTGGACTATCATGCTATCCGGGTATACTTGTCTCATTTTTCTTTGGAGCCAAAATCATTGTCTAGGCGATGCTATTTGCGCGAAAAGGGTCGTAATAAGAGCGCTGCGCGCATGGCACCATGGCACTGCCCGACCCATGACAGTGAGAAAGGACTGCATCAAAGGGCCAGGGAAAGTTGTCGTAGAGCAGTAGCAGGACTCCATACACATATTTACATAGGAAAATATGGGCATCATCATAGTGCGCACACACATTTGCGCGCACAGTAGGAAAGAGGAACATTTACTAACCGTCGCCTTGATAGGGACATACAGGACAGGTCTGTCGGCGTCTCCATTCTTGTTCAGGTCCCCTTGAATTGTCCCAACAAGGAACCCTTTGGACTTCACCCAGAATTTGAATTTGGCGTTGATGTGGTTGCTCTCAATGTAGACCGGGTCCGACTCATCGGTGTGTGAAAGGGTCTGGAGAATCTTATTGTATTTTCGCCGGGTGACTGTCTTTGTTTTACCCGAGTCCCCGTAAGTACGGAGACACCAGTCCTGAAATTCGCCGAACATCTCTCCTTCTAACGCCACCGGGCTTCTGCTCCTTTTGGGTAAATCCACGCTGGGTTTTTTCGTTGACATGATTTCTCTCTGATGTCCCGTGTCCCTTTAGATTGGAGGACGGGGTCTCAAAAATAACTCCAAACACTAATAATGCACTATTTTACTCGATTTATCGATTTATTACAATTAACTGTTAAATGTCCCTCTCCTGGTTAGAAAGGGAGCCATATACGAGTTTGATATTTCTGCGAACAATGAGGAAGGATTCCGTATCAGGCAATGAACGATTGGTGTACTCTCACACCTGTTAGCGGAAACCGTTCGTCTCCTGTCCCAAAGGGTAATAACAAATGTCAGTAGCTCATATCCTGCGCCGAGGAACTGAAAGAGGTGCCGTCCTATTAAACGGGTATCTCCCACCTGTGTGTTAAAGGTCTCCAATCTATAAAGATTCGCGGTTTGAATATCAGATACAACAAAACGTGGTAGCCTATTTGAAGGCTAGAATAAGGAGTGCATATTTTAGCACGGGTCCACAACTAATTAGAAGGAATGGCTATAGCAGCCCGGTCTGTCGTGATACCCTCCTCCTCCCAACTCCACCTGATTCGTGTTCCACCTGTTTGAATCGGACCAGAACGCCGCTGTCCCGAACCGTCTTACGTAGACGGAAATCAAAGCGCATCGATGTTTCTATACTGGATAAAGCGTTAAATTGATCTAGCTTAAGATAAGCCTTAATATGAGCAAATGGTATATATTATGGACTGGCTCTTGTTCTTCTCCACACGAACTCCGTCGCGTCGATGGGACATGGGTGCGCGCAATGTCTCGCCGAAATCCAGGAAGTGCAGTCCCAGTAGCTGAAACGCACACAAAGCGGGGTTGCGCGACCGTCCCATGCGGGACCAAATAGCCGTTGGCACCGTTTCTTACGTTTGATGGGCAATTGGTCATGTGAATAATTAATGTTTTTGCCCCATTGTAACAAAAACATAATTTCTATAAAATGCAGGGGTTTGAGCCATGCATAGCCTAAGCACATGACTGGTCTATTGTAAAATAATATCTCATTTCTTCACTATCCATATTGTCATGAAGGGATAACCTATTGATATAGCATAATTATACTATAAATACTGTCATGGAATTAAGTCTGAATGAATTGATTAATCATTATTTATTATTCATTATTGATATTATTCTACTCCTCACATATTTTATGTTTATTGGATAGGCAAGAGATTTGAACCCATGCAGCAGCAATGTGTGTTCTGGGGTAGCTTTAGTCCACCTGATCTTTGTGTTTCTTTTCGAAAAACATCTCAGTTGACTGTTTAGTTCTCTCAGCAGTCAGTGGCCCTTTGTGGCTCCATCCAATGTCCAGATGTAATCTTGTAATCACTGAAGCAAGGCACAAAAACACTCACACACCTAAAAAAAAAAGAGAGGCCACCACACATCATTAAATATACCCAATTTTACTCAAAAGAGTCCTCAAATTCAAGATTGTAACTATTCCTATTCTTCATTCACCAGGCCATGCATATTATTTTGTAGCCTACATGCTCAACATGCCAGCTGTATAGTATATCACATAGTAATGGATAAAACAAAAGTCTAGACTCTCAGTTTGCCTACATAGGACAGGCTACCTTACCCTAAAGAACACCCAGACTGTTATTGCTATTGATAATAGCTCATAACATCCAATAGTTTAGATGAACAGTAAAACTGGGGATCCCATTACAGCCCAATCACAGACCATGGAACATCATGTTGGATCAATGGCATTTTATGACCTAGTATATTGACCCACTGTTTCGTTTCTGCTTCCCTTGATGAAATACATCACAGAATATACAAGGTGCATTGTCCAAAATGAAAAACCTATAGCTCTCGCTGTAATCCCCATACCGTACAGTGCAAGTCATTCCCCATATATTTAATGAAAATACTATTTAAGTATAGTATAAAGTATTTCATATATGTGTATAGAGGACACAGAACCATCTGGGTAAAATCACTACTTATACCAGTACTAACATGGTTACTTGACTGTTTGATCAATTCAGGGGCTTCTAATGCTGTGTCAAAGGCCGTATGCTTGGGAACAACTAAAGTGGAGGCTGTGTTTTGGGGTTGGGGCTGGGAGTAACCTTGGAGTGGGTACAGACAGGAGCATGGATACTGTGTGCCCAAATAGCTACAGTATGTTTGTGTCAATGAAGGGGCCCTGTCCGGGTGTACAAGCCCTGGAACAGGACATCCCAAACCTCTTCATACCCTTAAACTGGCATTCTGTATGAGAAATAGTTTTTGTTGCTGTAATGTATTGTTAGTGGCCTGGCTGAATATTGAGTTTGTTTAAAGAATGAGATTGCCCTGGAGTTAGAAAATATAGACCACCCTCACCAGTTGAGCTACCATCTATGAAATATACCAGATATGTGGCATGACATTTCTCATTTACACCAACAGCAAATACATCCAGTTTATCTCCAAAGAATGTCTCTGTTACCTTGTCCTTTGGCCAATCAACTGTTTAAGTTGAAGCTCTGGTATTAAGAGCTTATCTACAGAACATCACAGTTTGTGTTGAAGTGAATGTCATGCTTATGGCTCAATCACTGACCCTAGCAGTCAGTATGTCAAAGAGAGCACTAGATTGCCACCCATGTCTAAAGTGGATGGCTGGGATGCTACAGTACAACAGGTTGCTTTGAAATAGCATCTAAATGGACCATGATGCTCTGTGGTGCTATGGTTTGTGCATGAGAGGGGGGCCTAGCGCGCACAACGACATATATATCTGTCCGCTCTTTGTCAAAGCATTGTAGCACTTGCGCTTGGATACCTGCGTCAATGTAGCCTGTACAGTCAGTGCGCACACATGTATGTGCCTGTTGTTGCCACAGTAGTCTCCGTTGTCACGGCGTAGTTCCACCGCTGCATGTGGGGCTGTTGGGGTGACACCTGTTCCTGTGAGCCCACAGGGACTAAAAACAAGGCCCCCACCAGGCTCCTTAAACCTCACCACCAAACCATGGAGGAAACTGAATACAGCAGGGGAGGGGCTCCCAACAACAACAACGAAGATAGACTATACTCCGGAGATAACTTTGCATTGATGTTGTATCAATGTTACATTGAGGTTCAACCAATTTTTTGTGTGTGTCCTTCACAGTCTTATCTATTAATAAGAGTCCCTGCCCCAGAGGAATAAAGACAAAAAACTGCAACGGAGGGAATGAAAATAGAATAGACCTTTGCGAGAAAGTGTGTTACAAAACACAGCCATCTTTTTTCCTCCCTCGTCTGCCTATTTCTCCCCTTTTTCATCTCAGGGCTCCTGGAAGTTAGTGACCGGCCGGTTTGGGAAAAAAACGAGTTAGTGCTGTGTGGTTAACACTTTATTCCTGTTTCTGTGAAAAGTCTGTGGAAATCGCAACCGCTGGCTGGGGCCCGTGGTCGTTCTCACCTCTACGGGGCTGTCCTGACTAAGTTGGCTTGTTTTGGTTCTGTTACATTTGAGCCAGTGATTAGTGATTAGCTGACATTGTCATTCAAATGTGAATACTTGTCTATTCCCTCACAAGATTGGGACACACTAGGTTAAGGTGTTGTAGTGTGTAAAAGCATTTACACATAATGTGTACAGAAACACAGGCCTTCACACCACACAGAGGAATACGTACAAACACTATTTATTTTAAACTCTTTTTTACATTTTTTAAATCAATTGGTTACAAGTAAATACATTAGGTTCTCTCAAATTGAAAAAAAAATATATATTTGTTGAAACCAAATATATGATTCAATGCCAACTGTTGCCAATATTTGATTACTAACAAACCTATTAGTCGCAACATATTTCTTTGAACACTCAATTTACTTTAAATTGAACCTTTGGTTAGACCTACTAAATAATATAAAAACAAACTAATATTTCATGTAAATACAACCCATCTTTTCATCTTGTTCATTTCGATTTTTATCTTTGGAGATAAAGTTTGTTCCATAAAATTAAATAATGAATCCAAAAACTTTATTTAAATAAGACTTGCACATTTACTGACTACAGTATATGGCTATCTCAATAATGGCCGTACCAGGTTCTTTAGTTTCACATGCACTTATGCAAGTATCATTTCTGATTCAGTGCAGGCAGTGTGCAACTACAACAATACAAATAAAAAAAACGGAACATATTAACTGGAATGATATACACTCTCACAGGTGGCCAAAAATCACTAAAGCCACTCCTCCAACTCTTCAGATAAGCTGCCCGGCGCTACATTGAACATTGAGCAATATGCAATGTGCATGTGAATGAGGGGTTGAAAGCAATTTAGAAGCTTTCATTCAATTACATTTGTATTTATTTATTTTTTAATTGCATTGATCTGTCAAATTCATTATTTGATTTCAGACCAATTGAATGGAATAGGTTGAACGAACCACAGCATCATTTTCGATTATACCAATCAGTGAAAGCACTTCAGATGGACAACAGCCCCGTTCCACTTTTTACAGTGACAGCACATATAAACAAACCTAAACTGGGTGATATCTACAATTCAACTCGACAAAATCTGTGCTTTGTCTCTCACTGTGCATATCAAGCAAAATATAGTGTCTGCTCCTTTGGCCTCACATGGCAACTGCCTGAAACTAACCAGCAAAGAAATCAATGAAAGGCGACCTTAGTAAGCCACACATGTTTCTGACATTAGCTATGAGTTAAGACACTGACCATATGGTTTCATAAGGTGTGTTTGTTTAAATGCTCATTAATAGGATGACTTGCACAGCAGGGAGTTATTCAGTCTAAATTGAAACAGAGGATGATCCTATTTCTGAATTAGTGGTATGCAGAACAAAGCTCACGGTGCCTTGCACACACACACGCACACACGCACACACGCACACCTGCCTCAGAATTAATGGAGTTAGTATCTTCTCCTATCCCTGACCGGATTCCGTTAAGAATAAAATCGACCTCATACTGACCTACTCAGTACCCCCAAACTGCACACGCACACACACACACACACACACAGTCAGCCCTTTTCAGCGACCCACCCCTCTACACACACACACACACACACACACACACACACACACACACACACACACACACACACACACACACACACACACACACACACACACACACACACACACACAGCCCTGTTCAGTTCCCCAGACACACACACTAGCCTGTTCCTCCTGTATAATTGGAGAGAGCATCTCTTCCTCCCCCTGACCTAACACAGTGAGTAAAATCAAGCCCTAACCCCCCCACCCCCACCCCTGAAGACAAACACACACACACACATAAATGTTCTGGTGTCTGTCTGGGCCAATGGCTGATGCATCCCCCTGCCTGCCTGCCTGCCTGCTGAGGCTGCCCTGCTCCTGGCTTTACACAAACCCAGGACCTCGCTGCTCTGCTCCCTTTCCCTCACTCGCTCGGCTAGCTAGAGCTCTGCGTTGCCATGACGGCAGTCAGCTGGAGGGACTGCAAGTGGGCGTTCAGGACGCCTGATCCTCGCCATCCTGCCGCTGCCTGTATGTGTGTGCAGACAGGGTCCTAGGAAAGACTGTCACACACTAACATACCAGCACACACACTCACATGCGTGCACGGACACTCACGCACACACGCACACATTGATATGCACAGCTCAGCAAACAAAACTGGGGAAGCTATCATTTATGATTACGATGGTACACTGGCATGCACACAATAAGAGGGCATGCTGTGCACACTAGAGCAAACACGTACACACACACACACACACACACACACACACACACACACACACACACACACACACACACACACACACACACACACACACACACACACACACACACACACACACACACACACACACACACACACACACACACACCCTCAGAGAGACAAGCGCAAAAGGGGGAAACAGAGCTTCGAAATAACCCACGTCTTTGTTACTGAGGAGGTCTCTGTGCTGTGTGCCAGATCTATTGCTCTCAAAAGCAGACCTACAATGTAGCACAGTCTATCAGTCAGTCAGACTGAGTCAATACTCTGATGCTTTCATCTACACATCACCATCTAGAACACAGGAAGTCAAATAAGGAAATACATGTTTGGCTTTGAAACCCCCACCAGATCAATATCTGTTTTGACTTGTTGCGCAAAGGTGTTGGTTCACAACTGGAAATAGATTTATGAGGAAGCTGCATATGATTGCTGGAAATATATATGTATACTAAACAAAAATATAAACACAACATGTAAATTGTTGGTCCCATGTTTCATGAGTTGAAATAAAATATTTCAGACATTTTCCATTCGCTCAAAAAGCTTATTTCTCTCAAATGTTGTGTACAAAATTAGTTTACATCGCTTTTAAATAGTTTTTCTCCTTTGCCAAAATAATCCATCCACCTGACAGACGTGGCATATCAAGAACCTGATTAATTAGCATGATCATTACACAGCTGCACCTTGTGCTGGGAACAATAATAGGCCACTCTAAAATGTGCAATTCTGTCACACAACACAATGCCACAGATGTCTCAAGTTTTGAGGGAGCATGGAACTGGCATGCTGACTGCAGGAATGTTCACCAGAGCTGTTGCTAGAGAATTTAATGTTAATTTCTCTGCCATAAACCACCTCCAATGTCGTTTTAAACAAATTGTCAGTACATCTTACCGGCCTCACAACCTCAGACCACATGTAACCATGCCAGCCCAGGACCTCCATATCCGGCTTCTTCACCTGCGGATTTCATCTGAGACCAGCCACCCGGACACCCGAGGAGTAGTTCTGTCTGTATTGAAGCCCTTTTGTGGGGAAAAAACTCATTCTGATTGGCTGGGCCTGGCTCCCAAGTGAGTGGGCCTATGCCCTGCCAGACCCACCACCCATGGCTGAGCCCCTGCCTAGTCATGTAGAATCCACATATTAGGCCCTAATGAATTTATTTTAAATGACTTATTTCCTTTAATGAACTGTAACTCTGTAAAATCATTGAAATTGTTGCATGTTGCATTTATATATTTTTTTCATTATAGGTTCTATGATAGATCTCAATAGGCGGTTCTATGCAGTGCAGCTCGAACGCTATGGATAGAGTAGAAAATAATGACCACTTTGAGTAAAATCCAGAGAATGGCTCTAAATCCATGTAGCCTATAACAAAACATATGCTGCTTTTCTTAGCCAAGGTTCCCTAGGAATAAAAATGTATGTCTCTGTGACTTCCCTGGTTAAATAATAAATATTTTTCTTCCTCAAAACATAGTCATCTTCAAAACGATTGGCACCCATTGAGCAAAATAAAGACTCTATACAATAAATACACCCTTATAAAGTATACTCAGGGAGTCAGGAAGCAGGTGTAGAAGGTGAGTTTAATAGTAATAAACATGAAGAAAATGCAAAACAGGAGAAATGTACTGAACATAACCAATACTGCCTGATGCTTACTGAGGGCTATGTGAAGGGAGAATAATCAGGGAGGTGATGAAATCCAGGTGTGCACAATGACGGTTGCCAGGTGTGCACAATGTGGGTTGCCAGGCCCGGTGATTAGTAGACTGGAAACGTCGAGCAGGAGTGTATGGAGGAATGGTCTAGAACCCCTCCCAAAGTGTTCTCCAATCTCATAAAACATGTTGGAAAATGGCTCGGTGCTGTTATTGTTGCAAGTGGAGCGTGCCGGAGTATTGAAAATGGGTGAATTGTTTTCACCCCACTCTTTTTGAGAAAAGAAAGATTTTGTTTAACGAGTAATTATTATTCTGAGCCTCGCACAGTAAGAAAACACATTTATTTAATGTTCCCCCTTATATTCCAACCAGCAATGCATTCATTTGACTACAGTACCTGTTACAGAATTAATTGATCAACTTTTATTCTTATGCTGTAGGATTACCACAGCATTTATGTTATTAGCATATCAATGTAATTTTGTAACTTATAAAGGCCTATTGTGGTTGGAGATATGGGTTGTGCTCCTCTACTCAGACTTTGCTGGTGTATGCCTTATGGTACAACGCCTGGATAGGAGTTTTACCTATCAACTAACCACATATGGTATAGCAATCTGGTGCCCAGCAGCTCCATTCAATATGTTCCTGTGCACATTTGTTTTCACCATCACCCTCAGTTGCTCAGTCTCACACCAGAATTTGGTTTATGTAACTTAATTCAAACGCATTATGCATTTTGCAATCGTTTAACTATTTAATATAAGTAACGTATTACTCCGGTTAGAAACGTTAATCGCCTGCTTATTTGTTTCCCGCTCGTCCAAAACCTCGTGCTTCCTAGTATGGCGAGGACAGGGGTGTGTTTAGTTGACTTTAACGTTTGCTACACTGGCCTGCGCATGAGCTTGGCTAGCCAACGTCGCCATGACATTTTCTACAAGTGTTATCGGGGATTTCTATTGGAGAATAACCTTCTGCCCATCTTTATACTGTACGGTCTTTGCTTTGAGGGACGTTTGCTCCCATTTGGTGGGTGTGGCCTGATCAATATGGGTGTGACCATCTGAAATCGTAAAACTTGTGCAGCACACAATATGGTGGCCATAATCACAAGGTTATTCAACTAGTAGTTCGGTACAGTACCGTTTCCGGTGAATTCAACGCTGCACACCGTTCTGCCGTGCTGAATGTAACCCAGGTCCTTCGGGGAGGCGACGAGCCTGATTGGGTGCCTATTCATGCTGGTGTGATAATACCGATGGTTTCTCGGAACAAATGGCTTCTAACGGTTGTTGCTGGATGGGAGTACAGCTGCGGACCAAAAGTTGCATGTTCAAGATGCGTCGTGGACCACTGTAGCATTTGACCTACACTGCAATAAGTATATTCTAAGCAAGACAAAATATATTATATTAAGTGATAAATCACTTACAATGTGTGTTTTGGTCTGTCTTACCAAGCTAAATGATCTAGCACCATATCATACTATTAGTTTAAACTGAAGCAATAGGTTCGTGATCGTGCCCTAATCCATTGCATGTTAACAGGCACAAAACCAAATCTAGAGAGTGCATAGAACAGGTTAGACCACTCTATTCTATCCAAAGCTTTCTCTGCATCCAGTGACACTGTTAGCCCTTGACATGACGTGGAAAAAGTCTCATGTGATTGGAGGACAGGCGCTCTGGTACAAACCCCACCGGATGCAGATGTGTTAGAGGGGATAGCATTCTCTAGGTTCATAGCAAGGATATTGGCAAACCATAGACTTTCTTCAATAAACTCAAAGGACGAAAGTTGCACATTTGCCTAGGATCCTTTCCTGACTTTGGCAGAACGCATGCTCAATACCGTTTAGCAATTATGTCCAGCAACACAAGCAGTGGAGACTACGTGCTCTGATTCTATACTGAAACCATCGTCACCTGGAGTTTTCCCGTCTAGTTCTGAACCTCTAACGCGAGTGAGACAGGTGTGTCTTCGTGACAATGATCAAGCTACTCACTGATTTGATAGTGCCGATGCAATTGCACCTTAGACGCTGGCAAACCATCAGCTGTGTGGGTTGAATCTAGGCCAATGTCCCCTTTCTGTGAACTGTGTTGGTATGACCCAATCGAGGTAAGAGGGTTACCAACTGGTATTTATGCAAGTCTGTTACAAACTTTCAGGGCGAGGAAGTGGTAAACGGCTGAAAGTTACCCGCCTGTGATATGTTTGTGATATACTTGTTGTAAGCTGTAGGCCTTTACACTGTGAAGTGTGTGCAAGAAAGCGATATATTCCAGCTTGTTCTTATTTTTCGGAGGATGTATCCAAGTCGACTGCTGAACACTATAGCCTTGCTGTAAATAAATCACCTGACTGTACCGCAGAGACTGTTGTCTAGCACCTTCCTACCATCCATCCAAGACTGCATCCCACAGGTAAATTAGACACCAAAAGGAGCAGTTGCCCCACTGATCCATAAGCGTGGCTTTAATAACTGCGGTGTCTGAGGCCTGTACGGCAGCCCGTGATGGCTATTTAATGACCTTCTATCCATCTTTTGTAGCAGCTAAACAAGACGGCACCCCATGCTCCGGGGCTCCGCACAGCGCCTCAAATTCATCCATCATTTTTCATACAGTATCAACGTAAAACATGTAAATGTGATACAGTAAGGTTAGGCCACCTCTCAAAATGGCAGAGTTCAACTATAGATCCATGGGGACATTATGGAAGGTCGGCAATGGAAGCAAATATTCATTAGCCTACTAACGAAGCAGTTGTGTACAGGGTCATTTAAATGTTACACTAAACAGCCAAGACCATAGGCCTATATAATATAATAAATACCAAAGGTATCATAGGACTGGATTGTTCTTTGTTCATGGAGGATGTGTCCAGATTATTTGCGTGTGTGTGTGGTCGACACACAGAGCTACAGGGGACAGCCTTCTGAGTTGAGAGTTCACCTCTCCACTCACCCTCCCTCCCTCCCTCCCTTCTCGCTCTCTCTTTCCCTCCATCGCGCTATTTCCCTCTCGCATTACTATCCCCTGTTTCTTTGCTGCAGGCTGGAAAGGGAGGGAGCGTACAGGCTCAGCATCATACCATCTCCCCATCCCCCCAGTCGGAGCAGGGTACTGCCTCCCCTAGAACCCCCCGCGCTGAAAATATGCAAATCTATGAGCGCTGGGTAGACTTGTCCCTGCCGGTCAGACAGACACACACTGGAGCTACTAATATTGAGTGTCAGTTAACTACGTCCTGCAACAAGGGATTCCGCAAAGATTGTGTCTGTATCAACCCAATATCCCAACAGCAGGACAAAGCGAAGTGTCCGTGTGGGGAGGGGGGATGTGTACATCAGAAGGAGGACAGAGTCACTGGAGTCAGAACGGTAAAAATATAAACCACAGAAGGACAACAGAGCAGTAACACAACCTTTTGTTTGCTCTGTGTGCCTGTGCTTGGTTGTTGTCATACTATGTGATTATGTCCAGGTGTGTGTATGTGAGTGTGACAGAGACAGAGTCCCCATGTGTGCAGGCCAGGAACAGCATGCCAAAGATTGCCTGAGATTCAATGACAGGTTAGTCGTGAGAATTTCCAACACAGATTTGTATTTGTGGTCCTTCTGTAGCTCAGTTGGTAGAGCATGGCGCTTGTAACGCCAGGGTAGTGGGTTCGATCCCCGGGACCACCAATACGTAGAAGGTATGCACACATGACTGTAAGTCGCTTTGGATAAAAGCGTCTGCTAAATGGCAAATTAATTAATTTAATAATTAATAAATTAATTGTATGACCGTTAGAAACACAAATAGTCGACACTCTCAGAAAAAAAAAGCCATCTAGAACCATTTTCCCCTGTAGGACGGGTCGGCAACAGGAGGGATTTTCTTTGGCCCCCCCAAAGCTTTTAGTAAACAAAAGAAGGTTAAAATCATAAGGAATTCAGCTGAAATGATTTTAATTCAGGAAATCTGTTCCCAAGTATTACCACAAATAAAAAGAGATGTGTTTGTGTTAAAATCATTTCACACCTTGATTATGTTGAATTTTGAAATATAATCTCTTTTTTGGGCTTACTTGTGGTCAATTTGCAGTGCACAAATTACTATAACTATGTTTCAGTCCCCCGATAATCCTCTCGGACTAAAATCGTACAGCGGCTGAATCTAATTGCCTACCTCTGCTGTTGGAGAACCCTCTGGAAAAAAATAACCCTTTTTGGTTCTACATAAAACCTCTGATTCCAAACAGAACCCTTGAAAGGGTGCTATTTGTAACAAAAAGGGGTTTATCTGACCTGAATGGGTTCTATCTGGAACCTTTTTCCAGAGGGTTCTCCTACACGGACAAATGGTTCTACATATCACTGTTTTTTTTCTGAGAGTGCACACAAATACACCCCACACACACTATTAAAAGGGAGCCTTTATCAGCTTGCTGAGCTGCACATTCAGTCCATCTGTCTAAGGAAGATGTCACAGAACCTATTGACTCACATGACCTCTGACCTTCTCCAGCCTATCAAGTTATGCCCCCAGGTCAGGGCCGGCGTGTGCTTCCCATGCAGCTGCCTTGATGGAGCTTGGGGTGGGGGTGTGTTGGGGAGAGCAGGGACCCAAGCCGGGGGTGGGGATGAGTAATTTTACACCAGCTTTCACACTGTTGGTGAGTCCATTTAGCTGTAATTAAAAGGGCACCCCCCCCCACCCCACCCCCCCACCCAGCAAGCCTCCATGTCCAGGTTTTCTGAACAACCCCCCCTTCCTCCATCTTTCCATCCTACTCACCCTCTCTCGCTAAGCCCTAGCCCTTTCTCTGTGTAGACCTGTTGTGGTTGCACCTGCCAGGTCCAGGGAGAGAGCTGCTAATACTGATTGCATCATAGCCCAGACTGGGAAGAGATTTGCCTTATTCATTTGCGATTTTCTTTGTAAACCAGGGCTTGATATTTCTGTTACTTCATTGGAAAATGTGTGTGCGCGTGTGTGTGTGCATGCAGTGTTTGCAGAGTTACACAAAAAGGAGAGTAAATAAAACAGCAAACAGTTGTACACGTGAAAAAATGACATACAGTATCCAAAATAATGTCATTGTCCCACATTTACATGAGTATCCACTGCACTGATGTCACAATACAGCACACAATGTTGTAGAAACAGACTGGCCACACCCATTATCTATCAGTAGGTATCTATCTATCTATCCTGCACCAGGGAGACTTTTGAACCAAACCTTATTTGTTCCAATTTGTCTCTGACTCAGTCAGTGGTCTGGTATGTGTGTGTGTGTGTTTGTGTGTGAGAATGAGAGAGAGAAAGGTAGGTATTTTCCCTGCAACACTGTTCTCTGCCCCCAGCCTGTCTCTCTCAGCCCTCTCTGTCTCCTCATGCCCTCCAGGCTTTTGTCTGTTCCTCTCCCATTCAACAACAGCTGTGCCCTGGGGCTCACCTTGTCCCCTCCCTCCCTGCTTCTACTCTCCCTCCACTCTCAGATTAAACTCATCTCTCTCTCTCTTTCTCGCTCTCTCTCACTCCAATTCAATGGGCTTTATTGGCATGGGAAACATATGTTTACATTGTCAAAGCAAGTGAAATGGATAAACAAAAGTGAAATAAACAACAAAAATGAACAGTGAACATTACACTCACAAAAGTTCCAAAGGAATAGAGCCATTCAAAATGTCCTAATATGGCTATATACAGTGTTGTAACGATGTGCAAATAGTCATCAAAATTGGATTTGTTGTCAAATTCTTTATGGGTCTGTGAAATCTGAGAGAAATATGTGTCTCAAATATGGTCATACATTTGGCAGAAGGTTAGGATGTGCAACTCAGTTTCCACTTCATTTTGTGGGCAGTGTGCACAAAGCCTGTCTTCTCTTTTGAGCTTTGTCTGCCTACAGCAACCTCTCTAAATAGCAAGGCTATGCTCACGGTGGTCAGGTATTCTGCCACTGTGTAGTCTCTGTTTAGGGCCAGATAGCTTTCTAGTTTGCTCTGTTTTTTTGTTGATTCTTTCCAATGTGTCAAGTAATTCTCTTTTTATTTTCTCATGATTTTGTTTGGTCTAATTGTGTTGCTGTCCTGGGGCTCTGTGGGGTCTGTTTGTGAACAGAGCCCCAGGACAAGCTTGCTTAGGGGGACTCTTCTCCAGGTTAATTTCTCTGTAGGTGATGGCTTTGTTATGGAAGGTTTGGGAAACGCTTCCTTTTAGGTGCTTGTAGAATTTAACAGGTATTTTCTGGATTTTGATAATTAGTGGGTATCGGCCTAATTCTGCTCTGCATGCATTATTTGGTGTTTTACATTGTACACGGAGGATATCTTTGAAGAATTCTGCATGCAGTCTCAGTATGGTCTTTGTCCCATTGTGTGAATTCTTGGTTGGTGAGTGGATCTCAGACCTCACAACCATAAATGGCAATGGATTCAAGTATTTTTAGCCAGATCCTAATTGGTATGTCAAATTTTATATTCCTTTTGATGGCATAGAAGGCCCTTCTTGCCTTGGTCACAGCTCTGTGGAAGTTACCAGTGGGGCTGATGGTTAGGCCGAGGTATACAGTTGAAGTGGGAAGTTTACATACACTTAGATTGGAGTCATTAAAACTAGTTTTTCAACCACTCCACAAAATTCTTGTTAACAAACTATAGTTTTGGCAAGTCGGTTAGGACATCTACTTTGTGCATGACACAAGTAATATTTCCAACAATTGTTTACAGACAGATTAATTCACTTATAATTCACTGTATCACAATTCGAATGGGTCAGAAGTTCACATACACTAAGTTGACTGTGCCTTTCAAACAGCTTGGAAAATTCCAGAAAATTATGTCATGACTTTAGAAGGTTCTGATAGGTTAATTGACATAATTTGAGTCAATTGGAGGTGTACCTGTGGATGTATTTCAAGGCATACCTTCAAACACAGTGCCTCTTTACTTGACATCATGGGAAAATCAAAAGAAATCAGCCAAGACCTCAGAAAAAAAATGGTAGACCTTCACAAGTCTGGTTCATCCTTGGGAGCAATTTCCAAACGCCTGAAGGTACCACGTTCATCTGTACAAACAATAGTACGCAAGTATAAACACCATGACCACACAGACGTCATACTGCTCAGGAAGGAGACACGTTCTGTCTCCTAGATATGAATATACTTTGGTGCGAAAAGTGCAAATCAATCCCAGAACAACAGCAAAGGACCTTGTGAAGATGCTGGAGGAAACAGGTACAAAAGTATCTATATCCACAGTAAAACGAGTCCTATATCAACATAACTTGAAAGATTGCTCAGCAAGGAAGAAGCCACTGCTCCAAAACTGCCATAAAAAAGCCAGACTGGTTTGCAACTGCACATGTGGACAAAGATCATACTTTTTGGAGAAATGTCCTCTGGTCTGATGAAACAAAAATAGAACTGTTTGGCCATAATGACCATTGTTATGTTTGGAGGGAAAAGGGGGAGGCTTGCAAGCCAAAGAACACCATCCCAATCGTGAAACACGGGGGTGGCAGCATCATGTTGTGGGGGTGCTTTGATGCAGGAGGGACGGGTGAACTTCACAAAATAGATGGCTTCATGAGGACGGAAATTATGTGGAAATCTCAACATCAGTTGAATTTAAGTTAAAGCTTGGCTGCAAATGGGTCTTCCAAAAGGACAAGGACCCCCAAGCATACTTCCAAAGTTGTGGCAAAATGGCTTAAGGACAATAAAGTTAAGGTATTGGAGAGGCCATCACAAAGCCCTGACCTCAATCCTATAGAACATTTGTTGGCAGAACTGAAAAAGCGTGTGCGAGCAAGGAGGCCTACAAACCTGACTCAGTTACACCAGCTCTGTCAGGAGGAATGGGCCAAAAGTCACCCAACTTATTGTGGGAAGCTTGTGGAAAGCTACCTGAAACATTTGACCCAAGTTAAAAAATGTAAAGGCAATGCTCCCAAATACTAATTGAGTGCATGTAAACTTCTGACCCACTAGGAATGTGAAGAAAGAAATAAAAGCTGAAATACATCATTCTCTCTATTATTCTGATATTGCACATTCTCAAAATAAAGTGGTGATCCTAACTGACTTTTTACTCTGATTAAATGTCAGGAATTGTGAAAAACTGAGTTTAAATGTATTTGGTTAAGGTGTATGTAAACTTCTGACTTCAACTGTATATACAGTGCCTTGCGAACGTATTCGGCCCCCTTGAACTTTGCGACTTTTTGCCACATTTCAGGCTTCAAACATAAAGATATAAAACTGTATTTTTTTGTGAAGAATCAACAACAAGTGGGACACAATCATGAAGTGGAACGACATTTATTGGATATTTCAAACTTTTTTAACAAATCAAAAACTGAAAAATTGGGCGTGCAAATTAATTCAGCCCCCTTACGTTAATACTTTGTAGCGCCACCTTTTGCTGCGATTACAGCTGTAAGTCACTTGGGGTATGTCTCTATCAGTTTTGCACATCGAGAGACTGAAATTTCATCCCAATCCTCCTTGCAAAATAGCTCGAGCTCAGTGAGGTTGGATGGAGAGCATTTGTATAAAGCAGTTTTCAGTTCTTTCCACAGATTCTCGATTGGATTCAGGTCTGGACTTTGACTTGGCCATTCTAACACCTGGATATGTTTATTTTTTAACCATTCCATTGTATATTTTGCTTTATGTTTTGGATCATTGTCTTGTTGGAAGACAAATCTCCGTCCCAGTCTCAGGTCTTTTGCAGACTCCATCTGGTTTTCTTCCAGAATGGTCCTGTATTTGGCTCCATCCATCTTCCCATCAATTTTAACCATCTTCCCTGTCCCTGCTGTAGAAAAGCAGGCCCAAATCATGATGCTGCCACCACCATGTTTGACAGTGGGGAAGGTGTGTTCAGGGTGATGAGCTGTGTTGCTTTTACGCACAGGGGTCCTGTGTAGCTCAGTTGGTAGAGCATGGCGCTTGTAACGCCAGGGTAGTGGGTTCGATCCCCGGGACCACCCATACGTAGAATGTATGCACACATGACTGTAAGTCGCTTTGGATAAAAGCGTCTGCTAAATGGCATATATTATTACGCCAAACATAACATTTTGCATTGTTGCCAAAAAGTTCCATTTTGGTTTCATCTGACCAGAGCACCTTCTTCCACATGATTGGTGTGTCTCCCAGGTGGCTTGTGGCAAACTTTAAATGACACTTTTTATGGATATCTTTAAGAAATGGCTTTCTTCTTGCCACTCTTCCATAAAGGCCAGATTTGTGCAATATACTACTGATTGTTGTCCTATGGACAGAGTCTCCCACCTCACCTGTAGATCTCTGCAGTTCATCCAGAGGGATCATGGGCCTCTTGGCTGCATCTCTGATCAGTCTTCTCCTTGTATGAGCTGAAAGTTTAGAGGGACGGCTAGGTCTTGGTAGATTTGCAGTGGTCTGATACTCCTTCCATTTCAATATTATCGCTTGCACAGTGCTCCTTGGGATGTTTAAAGCTTGGGAAATATTTTTGTATCCAAATCCGGCTTTAAACTTCTTCACAACAGTATCTCGGACCTGCCTGGTGTGTTCTTTGTTCTTCATGATGCTCTCTGCGCTTTTAACGGACCTCTGAGACTATCACAGTGCAGGTGCATTTATACGGAGACTTGATTACACACAGGTGGATTGTATTTATCATCATTAGTCATTTGGGTCAACATTGGATCATTCAGAGATCCTCACTGAACTTCTGGAGAGAGTTTGCTGCACTGAAAGTAAAGGGGCTGAATAATTTTGCACGCCCAATTTTTCAGTTTTTGATTTGTTAAAAAAGTTTGAAATATCCAATAAATGTCGTTCCACTTCATGATTGTGTCCCACTTGTTGTTGATTCTTCACAAAAAAATACAGTTTTATATCTTTATGTTTGAAGCCTGAAATGTGGCAAAAGGTCGCAAAGTTCAAGGGGGCCGAATACTTTCGCATGGCACTGTAGTTTTTTTTGTGTGGTCTAGGGCAACGGTGTCTTGATGGAATTTGTATTTATGGTCCTGGCAACTGGTCCGCTCTCTCTCGCTCTCAATTCAATGTTTACATTGCCAAATCAAGTGAAATAAACTATTAACAAAAGTCAGAAGAAACAAATTTAACATCAACAAAAAAATATTAGAAATGAACAGTAAACAGTACTCTCAAAAGGTTTAAAAAAAAATATACATTTCAAGTGTTATATTATCAGCTATCAGTCTCTCTCCTTTATTCAACTCACCATTATTCATCTCTCTTTCCTACTTTTCATCACATATCTCAGTCTCTAGCTCTCGTCTTGCCCCTCAAACTCGATCTACATGCGGACACACAGTGCAAACATGATTGTCCATAGAGGATTCAATGAGCCATCTGTTGTAAACATGTTCATATTTCTTTGGCATCACTCTCTTTTCCCATCACACACCTTTCTCATCTATAGCAATGAATAGTTAGGATGTCTCCCCGTTCCTAAGTCATAGGTGGTGCCTCAACCCACCAGTCAGTGTGGTCAACCCTGAACCCTGAACACTAACCTTCCACTCCCACAGAAATGGCAGTCTGTCTCTGTGAAGGCCATGTCAGATTCTAGTCCAATTCCTCTATGGAAAGTTAGTAGAGCACATACGCAGGCAGCCATATAAGGCAGTGTGGATCTTCCAACCACAATCCCCTCAGATTTGTCCTGTAAAAAAAAAATATATATATATGTTTAACAGGACCCTGTGGACATGACGCCTCTGTGTGTTGTGGATGGAAGATCCACACCGCCTTATATATTTAAAAAAATCTTTGTAACACTACTAGCTATCTAGCAATTTTATGAAGTTGGCTTTAGCTATCCCAGATAGTTTCCCAATCTCCCAACCTCATTACTAGCTACCAAAAAGCCATACATATATACAAGCCAGCTAGCTACTCTAACTTGAGTAGCTAGCTAGCTACTCTAACTTGAAGTTAGAGTAACTAGCTTGTCTAACTATTTTAGCTGGCATGCCTGCTGACAAGTTTGATAGACTTTAGAAAAGCAATTGCGAAATGTAATGAAGAAGACTCACATTTCTGTCCATCTTTTACCCAGATTTGAGCAGAGATGCAGATAAGCATACTGACTTCTTTTAAATAAACGTAGACATGCTGAAAAATAAATGACAGAGTCATTCCATATGTTTGATGTGTTTGATACCGTTCCATTTATTCCATTCCAGCCATCACAATGAGCCTGTCCTCCTAAAGCTCCTCACACCAGCCTCCTCTGTGGCACACAGATCATGTATGTAAAACATATGTACAGTGCCTTGCAATAGTATTCATCCCCCTTGGCGTTTTTTTCTAATTTGGTGCATTTACAACCTGTTATTTAAATACATCCAAATAAAAATCTCATGTAATGGACATACACTAATTAGTAGAAATTGGTGAAGTGAAAAAAATAACTTGTCAAATTATTTTAAACGGAAAAGTGGTGTATTTCACTCCCTTTGCTATGAAGCCAAGGGAGTGGCTGGTGCAACCAATTACCTTCAGATGTCACGGCTGGCTGAAGGACTGGACCAAGGTGCAGCATGGTAAGCGTGCATTCTCTCTTTATTGAAAATGACACTGACAAAACAAAGAAGAAAACCAAACCGTGAAGCTTTTGGCTAATGGCCCTGAACAAAGACAAAGTTAACTTCCCACAAAACAGGTGGGGGAAAAGGGTACCCAAGTTTGGTTCTCAATCAGAGACAACGATAGGCAGCTGTCCCTGATTGAGAACCAAGACATAGAAATACAAAACATAGAAAAAAGGACATAGAATGCCCACCCTAGTCACACCCTGACCTAACAAAAATAGAGAATAAAAAGCCTCTCTATGGCCAGGGCGTAGAGCTGGCTGGATGCCAGCTTCCCCCCGGCAAATGCGGGACGCTGGCACCTCCGCAAGGCAATCAAACAAGCTAAGCATCAGTATAGAGACAAAGTAGAATCTCAATTCAACGGCTCAGACACAAGAGGTATGTGGCAGGGTCTACAGTCAATCACGGATTACAAAAAGAAAACCAGCCCAGTCACGGACCAGGATGCCTTGCTCCCAGGCAGACTAAATAACTTTTTTGCCCGCTTTGAGGACAATGCAGTGCCACTGACACGGCCCGCAACCAAAACATGCGGACTCTCCTTCACTGCAGCCGAGGTGAGTAAAACATTTAAACGTGTTAACTCTCGATAGGCTGCAGGCCCAGACGCCATCCACAGCTGCGCCTTCAGAGCATGTGCAGACCAGCTGGCTGGTGTGTTTACGGACATGTTCAATCGATCCCTATCCCAGTCTGCTGTTCCCACATGCTTCAAGAGGGCCACCATTGTTCCTGTTCCCAAGAAAGCTAAGGTAACTGAGCTAAACGACTACCACCCCGTAGCACTTACTTCCGTCATCATGAAGTGCTTTGAGAGACTAGTCAAGGACCATATCACCTCCACCCTACCTGACACCCTAGACCCACTCCAATTTGCTTACCGCCCAAATAGGTCCACAGACGATGCAATCTCAACCACACTGCACACTGCCCTAACCCATCTGGACAAGAGGAATACTTATGTGAGAATGCTGTTCATCGACTACAGCTCAGCATTTAACACCATAGTACCCTCCAAACTCATCATCAAGCTCGAGACCCTGGGTCTCGACCCCGCCCTGTGCAACTGGGTACTGGACTTCCTGACGGGCCGCCCCCAGGTGGTGAGGGTAGGCAACAACATTTCCACCCCGCTGATCCTCAACACTGGGACCCCACAAGGGTGCTTTCTGAGCCCTCTCCTGTACTCCCTGTTCATCCACGACTACGTGGCCACGCGCGCCTCCAACTCAATCATCAAGTTTGCGGACGACACAACAGTGGTAGGCTTGATTACCAACAACGACGAGACGGCCTACAGGGAGGAGGTGAGGGCCCTCGGAGTGTGGTGTAAGGAAAATAACCTCACACTCAACGTCAACAAAACTAAGGAGATGATTGTGGACTTCAGGAAACAGCAGAGGGAACACCCCCCTATCCACATCGATGGAACAGTAGTGGAGAGGGTAGTAAGTTTTAAGTTCCTCGGCGTACACATCACAGACAAACTGAATTGGTCCACCCACACAGACAGCATCGTGAAGAAGGCGCAGCAGCGCCTCTTCAACCTCAGGAGGCTGAAGAAATTTGGCTTGTCACCAAAAGCACTCACAAACCTCTACAGATGCACAATCGAGAGCATCCTGTCGGGCTGTATCACCGCCTGGTACGGCAACTGCTCCGCCCACAACCGTAAGGCTCTCCAGAGGGTAGTGAGGTCTGCACAACACATCACCGGGGGCAATCTACCTGCCCTCCAGGACACCTACACCACCCGATGTCACAGGAAGGCCATAAAGATCATCAAGGACAACAACCACCCGAGCCACTGCCTGTTCACCCCGCTATCATCCAGAAGGCGAGGTCAGTACAGGTGCATCAAAGCTGGGACCGAGAGACTGAAAAACAGCTTCTATCTCAAGGCCATCAGACTGTTAAACAGCCACCACTAACATTGAGTGGCTGCTGCCAATACACTGACTCAACTCCAGACACTTTAATAATGGGAATTGATGGGAATTGATGTAAAATATATCACGAGCCACTTTAAACAATGCTACTTAATATAATGTTTACATACCCTACATTAATTATCTCATATGTATACGTATATACTGTACTCTATATCATCTACTGCATCCTTATGTAATACATGTATCACTAGCCACTTTAACTATGCCACTTTGTTTACATACTCATCTCATATGTATATACTGTACTCGATACCATCTACTGCATCTTGCCTATGCCGCTCTGTACCATCACTCATTCATATATCTTTATGTACATATTCTTTATCCCTTTACACTTGTGTGTAAAAGTAGTAGTTTTGGAATTGTTAGGCTAGATTACTTGTCGGTTATTACTGCATTGTCGGAACTAGAAGCACAAGCATTTCGCTACACTCACATTAACATCTGCTAACCATGTGTATGTGACAAATAAAAATTGATTTGATTTTAGCATACCTGCCTGTGAATACTCCGCCTCGGTATCGTGCCCATCACCCCATAGTACGGGACCTGACCAGTCCCATGCTCGCCACGGTAAGCACGGGAGTTGGCTCAGGTCTGCTTCCTGACTCTGCCACACTCCCCGTGTTCCTCCACCCAATTTTGTTTGGGGGGGGCTGCCTCTCCGGCTTCCTTGCCAGCCGTGTTCCCACATACCGCTGGTTCCTCTCTCCGGCTGCATCTGCTCTCCTAGCTGCCTCCACCTGTTCCCATGGAAGGCGATCCCTTTTTGCCAGGATCTCCTCCCATGTGTAGACTCCCATGCCATCCAGAACGTCCTCCCATGTCCAGGAGTCCACCTTACCATGCTGCTTGGTCCGTTGGTGGTGGGAAATTCTGTCACGGCTGGCTGAAGGACTGGACCAAGGTGCAGCATGGTAAGCGTACATTCTCTCTTTATTGAAAATGACGCCGACAAAACAAAGAACAAAACCAAACCATGAAGCTTTGGGCTAATGGCCCTGAACAAAGACAAAGTTAACTTCCCACAAAACAGGTGGGGGAAAAGGGTACCTAAGTATGGTTCTCAATCAGAGACAACAATAGACAGCTGTCCCCGATTGAGAACCATACCAGGCCAAGACATAGAAATACAAAACATAGAAAAAAGGACATAGAATGCCCACCCTAGTCACACCCTGGCCTAACCAAAATAAAGAATAAAAAGCCTCTCTATGGCCAGGGCATGACATCAGAAGTCACATAATTAGTTAGATTGCACACAGGTGGACTTTATTTAAGTGTCACATGATCTCAGTATATATACACTGCTCTGAAAGGCCCCAGAGTCTGCAACACCACTGAGCAAGGGGCACCACCAAGAAAGTGACACCATGAAGACCAATGAGCTCTCCAAACAGGTCATGGACAAAGTTGTGGAGAAGTACAGATCAGGGTTGGGTTATAAAAAAATATCAGAAACTTTGAACATCCCACGGAGCATCATTAAATCCATTATTTTAAAAATTGAAAGAATATGGCACCATCAAGTAAAACGCTATGTCTGGCGCAAACCCAACACTTCTCATCACCCTGAGAACACCCACCATGTTTTTCATCGGCAGGGACTGGGAAACTGGTTAGAGTTGAAGGAATGATGGATGGCGAGAAATACAGGGAAATTCTTGAGGGAAACCTGTTTGTCTTCAAGGGATTTGAGACTTGGACGGAGGTTCACCTTCCAGCAGGGCAATGACCCTAAGCATACTGCTAAACAACACTCGAGTGGTTTAAGGGGAAACATGTAAATGTCTTGGAATGGCCTAGTCAAAGACCTAAAGATTGCTGTACACCAGCGGAAGCCATCCAACTTAAAGGAGCTGGAGCAGTTTTGCCTTGAAGAATGGGCAAAAATCCCAGTGGCTAGATGTGCCAAGCTTATAGAGAAATACCCCAAGAGACTTGGAGCTGTAAATGCTACAAAAGGTGGCTCTACAAAGTATTGACTTTGGGAGGGTGAATAGTTATGCATGCTTTCCGTTTTTTTTGTCTTATTCCTTGTTTGTTTCACAATAACAAATATTTTGCATCTTTAAAGTGGTAGTGTAAATCCAATGATACAAACCCCCCCCCAAAAAAAAAAATCTATTTTAATTCCAGGTTGTAAGGCAACAAAACAGGAAAAATACCAATGGGGGTGAATACTTTCGTAAACCACTGTACAAACTCCAGTGATCATTATAACCACGGCTATGGTGATCATTGAACCTACATACAGTGCATTCGGAAAGTGTTCAGACCCCTTGACTTATTTCATTTTATGGAACAAACTTGATCTCCAGAGAGATTTGGAATTGGAATAAGTTGAAAAGATGGATTGTTTTTACATAAAAGTTGAGTTGAGACTTCAAAGAAATAGGTTGCGACTTGAAATATAGGTTTGTTAGTAATCAAATATAACAGTTGGCATTGAATCACTTACAGTGCATTTGGAAAGTATTCCGACCCCTTGACTTTTTACACATTTCTTTTTACATTAGACTTATTCTAAAATTGAATTAAATAGATTTTTCCCTTATCAATCTACACACAATAACCCATAATGACAAAGCGAAAACAGGGTTTAATAATGTTTGCTAATTTATAATAATAAAAAACTGAAATATGACATTTACATAAGTACTCCGACTCTTTACTTTACACGGCTGCTAGAATCTTGACTAGAACCAAAAATGTCGTCATATTACTCCAATGCTAGCCTCTCTACACGGGCTTCCTGTTAAGGCTAGGGCTGATTTCAAGGTTTTCCTGCAAAGCATTACATGGGCTTGCTCCTACCTATCTTTCCGATTTGGTCCTGTTGTTTATACCTACATATACACTACGGTCACAAGAAGCAGGCCTCCTAATTGTCCCTAGAATTTCTAAGCAAACAGCTTGAAGCAGGGCTTTCTCCCATAGAGCTCCATTTTTATGGAATGATCTGCCTACCCATGTGAGAGACGCAGACTCGGTCTCGACCTTTAAGTGTTATTGAAGACCCATCTCTTCAGTGGGTCATATGATTGAGTGTAGTCTGGCCCAGGTGTGTGAAGGTGAACGGACAAACACTGGAGCAACGAACCGCCCTTGCTGTCTCTGCCTGGCCGGTTTCCCTCTCTCCACTGGGGTTCTCTGCCTCAAACACTGTTACAGGGGCTGAGTCACTGGCTTACTGGTGCTCTTCCATGCCGTCCTTAAGAGGGGTGTGTCACTTGAGTGGGCTGAGTCACTGACGTAAGCTTCCTGTCCGGGTTGGCGCCCCCCCTTGGGTTCGTTCCGTCGGGGAGATCTTCGTGGACTATACTCTGCCTTGTCTCAGGATGGTAAGTTGGTGGTTGAAGATATCCCTCTAGTGGTGTGGGGGCTGTGCTTTGGAAAAGTGGGTGGGGTTATATCCTGCCTGTCAACTGTTCTGCCTGTGGCTATGAAACCCTGACCTGTTCACCGGACGTGCTACTTTGTCCCAGACCTGCTGTTTTCAACTCTCTAGAAACAGTAGGAGCGGTAGCGGTACTCTGAATGATCGGCTATGAAAAGCCAACTGACATTTACTCCTGAGGTGCTGACGTATTGCACCCTCTACAACCACTGTGATTATTATTATTTGACCCTGCTGGTCATCTATCAACATTTGAACATCTTGGCCATGTTCTGTTATAATCTCCACCCGGCACAACCAGAAGAGGACTGACCACCCTCTCATAGCCTGGTTCCTGTCTAGGTTTCTTCCTAGGTTCTGGCCTTTCTAGGGAGTTTTTCCTAGCCACCGTGCTTCTACACCTGCGTTGTTTAGGGTTTAGGCTGGGTTTCAGTACAGCACTTTGTGACATCAGCTGATGTAAGAAGTGCGATATAAATATTTTTGATTGATTGATATGCAGAAAAGAGCCCCATACCTACTGCAAAAATATGTTGGTGGATGGGGCCCTTGTTAAGGTCAACGACATCATTAACTTTATCCAGTAACAGGACATTTTTGCCAAAAACCTTGTTAGGAGGCCTAGCGTTTAGCGTGTTGGCCCAGTAACCGAAAGGTCGCTGGTTCGAATACCCTAGCCCACAAAGTAAAAATCTGTCTATGTGCCCTTGAGCAAGACACTTAAACCATTTTTTTTTTTAAATCTTCCAGTAAGACAATAACCCCAAGAACACTATAATCCATAAATAAATGGTTAATTGACCACAAAATGTACATTTTGCAATGGCCATCTCAGTCTCCTTACTTAAACCCCCTTTAAAACCTCTGGTTTGAATTGAAGAGGGCAGTCCAGATGCGTAGACGAAGGATATCAAGGATCTGGAAAGATTCTGTATGGAGGGATGTCTAAGATCCCTCCCATTGTTCTTCAACTCATAAAACATTTTAGAAAACGTATCATTACAATTATCCTCGCAAGGTGAGGTATTGAAGGCTATTGAAAAAAAAGGTGGCCATAATTTTGGACCCAATATTTTTTTGAAAAAAATAATAATTCTAAAATCTCTTTCTGAGCAATTGTATTGAAGGAATATGTTCCATAATGGCATTTTGCACAAAATAAAATATTTTTTTTACGTATGTATTTGTTTATTTCAACACCCCAACCTCTCCCCGCCACAAATCTATACTGACCAAAAATATAAACGCAGCATGCAACAATACACGCAACGATTTTACTGAGTTTACAGTTCATATAAGGAAATCCGTCAATCAGTTAAAATACATTTATTAGGCCTTAATCTATGGATATCACATGACTAGAATTAGTTGTTTTTTTTTACCTTTAAAGGGCTTTATTACAGACAGAAATACTATTCAATTTCATCAGCTGTCCAGGTGGCTGGTCTCAGATCATCCCGCAGGTGAAGAAGCCAGATGTGGAGGTCCTGAGCTGGCGTGGTTACACGTGGTCTGCGGTTGTGAAGCCGGTTGGATGTACTGCCAAATTCTCTAAAACACTGTTAGAGGTGGCATATGGTAGAGAAATTAACATACAATTCTCAGACAACAGCTCTGGTGGACATTCCTGCAGTCAGCATGCCAATTGCATGCTCACTCAAAATGTAGACATCTGTGGCATTGTGTTGTGTGACAACACTGCACATTTAAGTGTCCTTTTATTTCCCCATCACAAGGTGCACCTGTGTAATGATCATGCTGTTGAATCATCTTTTTGATATGCCACACCTGTCAGGTGGATGGATCATCTTGGCAAAGGAGAACTACTCACTACCAAATTTGTGCACACATTTTGAGAGAAATATGTTTTTTTTGTGCGTATTTGAGCTCATGAAACATGGGAATAATACTTTAAATGTTGTGTTCTTTTTTTTGTTCAGTAGACATAGAACAATCTCTTGATCCAAAACCACTGTTTTTGCAGCCATTCTGTATGGAGAATGTTTGTGCCACACTGTCCCCTGGTGTTACATGTGTGCAAGTGCAGCTCACAAAATAAAGTCAGCACGTCTCAGTCTGAATAATGCTATATTGTTTGACTGTAGCTCATAGTTTGAAATGTACCTAAAACAAATGATCTCATTCTGTAGAATGTGGGAGTAGTGAGAATAAATGTAAATGTCATTGATTCTCAGCTCCAACCCTTTAATCCCCACCATATTCATTATGTTCACCTACAGTACGTATCACTCTGGTCCTCGGCATCTCATTGTCTTCAATAAGTTAATAGATATACTTCCCTCCTGCTTCAGCCCTCCTGTTTAGTGAAAATCACTGGCTAAGTATTCGGCTGGTGCTTTTGGTATTCACAGAGAGTAACAACAGTATGTGTGTTCACGTCAGCCTCCCATTGCAAGGCACCTCAACTCCCTTTAATAAATGAATAAATCAGGCTTTGATGTTCTTTCTCTCATGATCATCAACATGTGTGGCTGGTGGTGTTGCAGGAAGAAGAGTAAACAAGAGTTAATGGTAATAGCCGAAGCTTAGAAACAGCAGGGGTGTCTGGGCTGCTTTTCTTGTGTCTCCTTGGAGAATCGCAACACCTCAGCACCAGATTTAACACAGTTACTCCCTACAGTATTTGTTCTTCCTTTGATAGCTGTGAGACTCAATTAACTGGGTCTCGTTTCAACGCGTGTAAACAAACAAAAAAGACGAGAGAGTGCCTTCCCTGTTTCCGAGGCACAAACAGGCTGCATTGTTAATGATTAGCATACACAAATGCTGTGCATGAGAATTCTCCTGACTGTCATCCTGCAGCAGGAAACAGGAAACAGGCTGCAGGTTACACAATCCATTAGATTAGCCTACAGACACGCACCTGGTGTGTGTGCTCACAAGTCTAGTGCACTGGGAAGCCCTGTTTGTCCGTTTGTTTGTGTGTGTGTGTGTGTGTGTGTGTGTGTGTGTGTGTGTGTGTGTGTGTGTGTGTGTGTGTGTGTGTGTGTGTGTGTGTGTGTGTGTGTGTGTGTGTGTGTGTGTGTGTGTGTGTGTGTGTGTGTGTGTGTGTGTGTGTGTGTGTGTGTGTGTGTGTGGGCACTGTCATCTCAGTGTCCTGCCTTCCTCCTGATATGCAGAGTGGAGTGCGGCTGGGTGGGTGGCTGTGTGGGGGAGGGGGCAGCCTTGGGACAGGCCCAGAAAAACCACCGCAGGATTGCAGACAATGCAATTGGCATGGTTGCCAGGGAAACATGATGAGCCCAGGCAACCGCAGCCACCGGTAGCTAAGTAACAGGAGCACACAACAGAGGAGGATTAGAATGGTACCTCCAGAATTGGCTGATTATGGGACACAAAGTGTGGTCCACAGCCATGCTGGATCAGGGCTATGTGGACACCCCTTCAAATGAGTATTTCAACCACACCCGTTATTTCAGCCACACCCGTTGCTGACAGGTGTATTAATCGAGCATACAGTCATGCAATCTCAATAGACAAACACTGGCAGTAGAATGGCCTTACTGTAGAGCTCAGTGACTTTCAACGTGGCACCGTCATAGGATGCCACCTTCCCAACAAGTCAGTTCGTAAAATGTCTGCCCTGCTAGAGCTGCCCCAGTCAACTGTGAGTGCTGTTATTGTGAAGTGGAATCGTCTAGGAGCAACAACGGCTCAGGCGCCAAATGGCAGGCCACACAAGCTCACAGAACGTGCTGAGGCATGTAAAAATCATCTGTCCTTGGTTGCAACATTCACTACAGAGTTCGGCCTCTGGAAGCAATGTCAGCACAATAACTGTTCGTAGGGAACTTCATAAAATGGGTTTCCATGGCCGAGCTGCCACACAAGTCTAAGATCACCATGCGCAATGCTATATGTTGACTGGACTGGTGTAAAGATCCCCGCCATTGGACTCTGGAGCAGTGGAAATGCATTCTGTGGAGTGATGAATGACGCTTCAGCCTCTGGCAGTCCAACGGACTAATCTGTTTTTGGCAGATGTCAGGTGAACGCTATCTTCCCCAATGCACAGTGCCAACTGTAAAATTTGGTAAAGGAGGAAAAATGGTCTGGGGCTGTTTTTCATGGTTTGGGCTAGGCCCCTTAGTAGTTCCAGCAAATTAAAATATTAACACTACAGCATACAATGACATTCTAGACGATTCTGTGCTTCCAACTTTGTGGCAACAGCTTGGGGAAGGCCCTTTCCTGTTTTATCATGACAATGACCGTGCACAAAGCGAGGTCCATACAGAAACGGTTTGTCGAGATCGGTGTGGAGAACTTGACTGGCCTGCACAGAAACCTGACCTCAAACCCATCTTTGAAGTGAATTGGAACTCCGACTGCGAGCCAGGCCTAATCGTCCCAACATCAGCCCCCGAACTCACAGATACTCTTGTGGCTGAATGGAAGCAAGTCCCCGCAGCAATAGATGTTCCAACATCTAATGGAAAGCCTTCCCAGAGGCTGTTATTGCAGTAAAGGGGGACCAACTCCATATTAAAGCCCATAATTTTGGAATTAGATGTTCGACATGCAGGTGTCCACATACTCTTGGTCATGTAGTGTATGAGGTTCACAGCTTGTCTGTCTGTCTGTCTGTCTGTCTGTCTGTCTGTCTGTCTGTCTGTCTGTCTGTCTGTCTGTCTGTCTGTCTGTCCGTCCGTCCGTCCGTCCGTCCGTCCGTCCGTCCGTCCGTCCGTCTGTCTGTCTGTGCAGAGGGAGAGAGAGGGAGTTCATTGTCTCTGCAAAGCCTGTTTGAGTGGACACCCTCTTTCCTCTGAGACACCAGTCCTATGCTTCTGTCCGACCCAGATTAGAGGGCTTCAATGTGGGGTGAAATATGACAGGAAGTCCCTTATCCACCACCCAGGCCTGGGCTGTCTCACACACACACACACACACACACACACACACACACACACACACACACACACACACACACACACACACACACACACACACACACACACACACACACACACACACACACACACACACACACACACACACACACACACACACACACACACACACACACAGGCCTGGGCGTACCGGTAGTCCTGTGGTCAGGGAGACAAGAGCTCACTGGCATGTTTCTCACAGTGCTGAGCAGGAAGCCATCAATTACTCCCTACAGACCCCAGCTCCAGACAGTCAGTGTGTATATGTATATGTGTATGTGTGGACGTGTTTAGCTATACTTGTGAGGACCAGAAGTCCCCACAATAATGTTATACAAACAAAAATGTTACCAACTGGGGACATTTTGTTAGTTCCCACAAGGTCAAATGCTATTTATAGGGGGTTTACGGTTAAGGTTAGAATTGGTGTTGGGGTTAGAATTAGTTTTAGGGTTAGGAGCTAAGGTTAGGAGCTAGGGTTAAGGTTAGGTATTGGGGTTGATGTTAGAGTTAGGTTTAGGGTAAGGGGTTAGGGAAATAGGATTTTGAATGGGACTGAATTATGTGTCCCCACAAGGTTTGTTATACAAGACTGTGTGTGTATGTGTATGAGTATATGGGGGGTGAGTGTTGTAGGCCTCTTGCCTCTCCTCGCTCACCGCAGGGCTAGACTGGCCCGGTTGATAAGAAGTGTTCTGTCTCCCTCCATTGTGGTTTCAAAGGGGAAACAGACGTCGACTCCAACATGTTTGACCGATCACACTTCCTCTATGCCTGTTACTATTAACCTATCTCTATCCTTTTCTCTCTCTGGCTCCTGTTTACTCTACCACCTTCGCACACTGATGCACGTGCGTGCAGGCACTCGAACACACACACACGCACACACACATACAGTCACATGCACAGCCAGACCCACACTCCCACGACCCTGTTGAACTGTGGGCCCCTACACACAGCCCTTGGTGTATCCAGTGTACTGCACTTCCCCTTTAGAGGGGAAAGGGGGGATGCCACCACGCCAAGGATCAGGCTACAGTAGACTTGGGTCTATTCAGGGGAGTGTAACTTTACACAATCTGCAGAGAGAATTTGATTTTTGTTGGATAAATGACTCACTGTCCCGTATCATTTCATCTCTTTCTACCTGCAACAATTGGAACGTTTCACCCAACTGATTACACCACAGGTTGTTATGAAAACAACCTGATTGGACACAAGAAAAGTTCAGTTCTCTTTCGGGTTTTGATGTCTTTTTTGTCTCCATCTGTAGGAGGAGTGGGGCAACAGACAGAAATAAAGGCCCGTCCTGAAAGAGGAGACCCTAGACTCTACTCCCTGGAAACTTCCCCCAACACTTTCCCACAACATCCTGGAATATCAGAATTTCTGACTGACATGGGAATGTTCCAACTGCAAAAGCCTGGCTTCTGTAGCACTTCCGTGTAGATAACTTCCTCCTGGTCCCTTATGATTTTCCTTTTCTCTGAGCAAAATTCTTCACATTCGCACCATTCAATGACTTATGATGCAGTCGGTTGTGAATTTACGGTTAGAACTACGCTACTTTTTTGTCTCACACTCTCAGAAGTATACAGTTGAAGTCGGAAGTTTACATACACCTTAGCCAAATACATTGAACTCAGTTTTTCACAATTCCTGACATTTAGTCCAAGTAAAAAGTCCCTGTCTTAGATCAGTTAGGATCACTACTTTATTTTAAGAATGTGAAATGTCAGAATAATAGTAGAGAGACTGATTTATTTCAGCTTTTATTTCTTTCATCACATTCCCAGTGGTTCAGAAGTTTACATACACTCAATTAGTATTTGGTAGCATTGCCTTTACATTTTTTAACTTGGGTCAAATGTTTTGGGTGGCTTTCCACAAGCTTCCCACAATAAGTTGGGTGAATTTAGGCCCATTCCTCCTGACAGAGCTGGTGTAACTGAGTCAGGTTTGTTGGCCTCCTCGCTCGCACACGCTTTTTCAGTTCTGTCCACACATTTTTCATAGGATTGAGGTCAGGGCTTTGTGATGGCTACTCTAATACCTTGACTTTGTTGTCCTTAAAACATTTTGCCACAACTTTGGAAGTATGCTTGGGGTCATTGTCCATTTGGAAGACCCATTTGTGACCAAGCTTTAACTTCCTGACTGATGCCTTGAGATGTTGCTTCAATATATCCATGTAATTATCCATCCTCATGATGCACCAGTCCTTCCTGCAGCAAAGCAACCCCACAACATGATGCTGCCACCCCCTTGCTTCATGGTTGGGATGGTGTTCTTCGGCTTGCAAGCCTCCCCCTTATTCCTCCAAACACAACAACGGTCATTATGGCCAAACAGTTCTATTTTTGTTTCATCAGACCAGAGGACATTTCTCCAAAATGTACAATCTTTGTCCCCATGTGCAGTTGCAAACCATAGTCTGGCTTTTTTATAACGATTTTGGAGCAGTGGCTTCTTCTTTGCTGAGCGGCCTTTCAGGTTATGTCGATATAGGACTCGTTTTACTGTGGATATAGATACTTTTGCACCTGTTTCCTCCAGCATCTTCACAAGGTCCTTTGCTGTTGTTCTAGGATTGATTTGTACATTTCGCACCAAAGTACGTTCATCTCTAGGAGACAGAACGCGTCTCCTTCCTGAGCAGTATGATGGCTGCGTGGTCCCATGGTGTTTATACTTGCGTACTATTGTTTGTTCAGATGAACGTGGTACCTTCAGGCGTTTGGAAATTGCTCCCAAGGATGAATCAGACTTGTGGAGGTCTTCAATTTGTTTTCTGAGGTCTTGGCTAATTTATTTTGATTTTCCCATGATGTCAAGCAATGAGGCATTGAGTTTGAAGGTAGGCCTTGAAATACATCCACAGGTACACCTCCAATTGACTCAAATTATGTCAATTAGCCTATCAGAAACGTCTAAAGCCATGACATCATTTTCTGGAATTTTCCAAGCTATTTCAAGGCACAGTCAACTTAGTGTATGTAAACTTCTGACCCACTGGAATTGTGATACAGTGAAATAATCTGTCTGGAAACAATTGTTGGAAAAATGACTTGTGTCATGCACAAGGTAGATGTCCTACCCGACTTGCCAAAACTATATTTTGTTAACAAGAAATTTGTGTGGTTGAAAAACAAGTTTTAATGACGCCAATCTAAGTGTATGTAAACTTCCGACTTGGAGGAGGGTTCTATTATACTGAACAAAAATATAAACGCAACATGCAACAATTTCAAAGAATTTACTGAGTTACAGTTAATTTAACGAAATCAGTCAATTGAAATGAATTATGCCCTAATCTATGGATTTCACATGACTGGGAATGTAGATATGCATCTGTTGATCATGGATACCTTAAAAAAAAGGTAGGGACGTGGATCAGAAAACCAGTCCGTATCTGGTGTGACCACCATTTGCCTCATGCATCACCACACGTCTACTTCGCATAGTTGATCAGGCTGTTGATTGTGGCCTGTGGAATGTTGGCCCACTCCTCTTCAATGGTTGTGCGAAATTGCTGGACATTGGCGGGAACCGGAACATGCTGTCGTACACGTTGATCCAGAGCATCCCAAACATGCTCAATGGGTCACATATCTAGTGAGTATGCAGCAAAAGGTGCGCAAAAAGTGCGCCTGTGTAATGAGCATGCTGTTTAATCAGCTTCTTGATATGCCACTCCTGTCAGATGGATAGATTATTTTGGCAAAGGAATTGTGTACACAACAATTGAGAGAAATAAAGATTTTGTGCCTATGGAACATTTCTGGGATCTTTTATTTCAGCTCATGAAACATGGGACCAACACTTAACATGTTATCTTTATATTTTTGTTCAGTGTATATGCGTTCTTCTATACTGTTTCTTGTTCAACACAGAGGTGTATATTCTAGTACTTTTTAAGTTATTTTTCTTGTCTCTGCAGCCAGACGACCTCCACCCACGACACGCCCCAACATGCTGAGGCCCTGACACCTCTGGGCTGAGTGGGCTGGGAGAAGCCCCTCACCCCTCATAGCTAAGCTCTTCAGGACTATATGGGGTAGGGCGGAGCAGAGAAACAAGTACAATATCCATTTTCTACTCTATACAGGTATGCTGGAGCCACCAAAGGTTCCTGTAGAGATAGGACGTGTCTGTCTTAGCTTGTGGAACCGTGCTGGAAATTTGGTTTGAAATTAAAATATCTAAGCCAGCCTACACTGTAACAGAAAACTGTAATTTATACGATAATGTGGGCTATTATCAACAGTCAAATACTGTGAAATGTTTTACTGCAGCATACTATAAATTATGGTGCATTATGGGACAAATTTGTGGGCAGGGAAAGAACTGCTGTATTTCTAATGGTACTGTAATTCCATCCCACAGAATACAGTACCGTACCGTATATTTGGAGTGATATGGTTTTTTCTGTCTCATTAATATATTTTGAGGCATGCCTTGTAAGAGGCTAAGTTTGTTGCAGCCGTTAGTGAGAGTGCTGTACCAATTTAACGGATAGTTGTGCCCTATCAAATTTAAATGTATAGGAGACAGATTGGGGTGGCAGCAAGTCTTAAACCTTTAATGGTTGAGCATTTTGCCATGTCTTTTTTATCTGTTTTGCCCTGTAGTCACTGCCAGGTTAGTATTTAGTATTTTATTAGCATTTAGTATTTCATTAGGATCCCTATTAGCAGCAGCTGATACTCTTCCTGGGGTCCATACAGGAACAAAACAACACATCAAAACAACAAAAATAGTCTACATCAAAAATAAAACGACACATTTCTTTTCACCTTTATTTAAACAGGTCGGCCAGTTGAGAACAAGTTCTCATTTATAACTGCGACCCAGCCAAGATAACAAAAAACAACAACAGAGTTACACGTGAGATAAACAAAAGTACAGTCAATAACACAATAGAAAAATCTATAGGCCATAGTAGCGAAGTAATAGATGTGCAGATGATGATGTGCAAGTAGATGTACTGGTGTGCAAAAGAGCAAAAAAAAGTTAATAAAAACAATATGGGGATGAGGTAGGTAGTTGGATGGGCTATTTACAGATGGGCTGTGTACAGCTGCAGCGATGGGTAAGCTGCTCAGATAGCTGATCCTTAAAGTAAAGTGAGGGAGATATAAGTCTCCAACTTCAGTGATTTTTGCAATTTGTTCTAGTCATTGGCAGCAGAGAACTGGAAGGAAAGCTTTGGGGATGACCTGCTGGAGAGCGGTTATGGTGACCGGTGAGCTGAGATAAGGTGACTCTTTACCTAGCAAAGACTTATAGATGACCTGGAGCCAGTGGGTCTGGCGACGAATATGTAGAGAGGGCCAGCTGATGAGAGCATACAGGTCGCAGTAGTGGGTGGTATATGGGGCTTTGGTGACAAAACGGATGGCACAGTCATAGATTGCATCCAGTTTTCTGAGGCTATTTTGTAAATGACATTGCCGAAGTCAAGGATCGGTAGGATAGTCAGTTTTACGACGGTATGTTTGGCATTGTGAGTGAAGGAGGCTTTGTTGAGAAACAGGAAGCTGATTGGAGATGCTTAATATGAGTCTGGAAGGAGAGTTTACAGTCTAGCCAGACACCTAGGTATTTGTAGTCCACATATTCTAAGTCAGAACCGTCCAGAGTAGTGATGCTAGTCGGGCAGGCGGGTGCGTGCAGCGATCGGTTGAAGAGCATGCATTTAGTTTTACTAGCATTTAAGAGCAGTTGGAGGCCACGGAAGGGGTGTTGTATGGCATTGAAGCTTGTTTGGAGGTTTGTTGACACAGTGTCCAAAGAAGGGCCAGATGTATACAGAATGGTGTCGTCTGCGTAGAGGTGGATCAAAGAATCACCCGCAGCAAGAGCGACATTGTTGATATATACAGAGAAAAGAGTTGGACCGAGAATTGAACCCTGTGGCACCCCATAGAGACTGCCAGAGGTAAGGTGATTGGCAGAGTTGAAAGCCTTGGCCAGGTCGATGAAGACGACTGCACAGTACTGTCTTTTATCGATGGCGGTTATGATATCGTTTAGTACCTTGAGCGTGTCTGAAGTGCACCCTTGACCAGCTCGGAAACCGGATTGCAGGTACGGTGGGATTCGAAATGGTCAGTGATCTGTGTGTTCACTGACCATTTTTGTTCACTGACCAGGCAGGGCAGGATGGATATACTGTAGGTCTATAACAGTTTGGGTCTAGAGTGTCACCCCCCTTTGAAGAAGTGGATGACCGCGGCAGCTTTCCAATCTTTAGGAATCGCAGATGATACGAAAGAGAGGTTGAACAGACTGGTAATAGAGGTTGCAACAATGGCGGCGGATAATTTTAGAAAGAGAGGGTCCAGTCCTCCCTTGTGGCGCAGTGGTATAGGGCACTGCATCGTAGCGCTAGCTGTGCCACCAGAGACTCGGGGTTCGCGCCCAGGCTCTGTCGTAGCTGGCCGCAACCAGGAGGTCCGTGGGGCGACGCACAATTGGCCTAGCGTCGTCCGGGTTAGGGAGGGTTTGGCCAGTAGGGATATCCTTGTCTCATCGCGCACCAGCGACTCCTGTGGCGGACCGGGTGCAGTGCGCGCTAACCAAGGTAGCCAGGTGCACGGTGTTTCCTCCGACACATTGGTGCGGCTGGCTTCCGGGTTGGATGCGCGCTGTGTTAAGAAGCAGTGCGGCTTGGTTGGGTTGTGTTTCGGAGGATGCATGGCTTTCGACCTTTGTCTCTCCCGAGCCCGTACGGGAGTTTTAGCAATGAGACAAGATAGTAATTACTAACAATTGGATACCACGAAATTGCGGAGAAAAGGGGGTAAACATGTTTAAAGAAGTAAAAAAAGAGAGGGTCCAGATTGTCTAGCCCAGCTGATTTGGACGGGTCCAGGTTTTGCAGCTCTTTCAGAGCATCTGCTATCTCACCTTTCCTAGTAAATCATCATTCTAATATTGTAATACCTCCCTCCATTCTACCATGGTGCCTCACTAGGGACTGAACCTCCCCATCTGCAAAATTTATACAGAAATTTCCCCACAAAATACTTTTTTTTTACCCAAGAGCACAATGATATTTCCTACCGACTGTGGTCCTTCAAATCCCCCAGCAATACAGCTTGCAGGTCCAACTGCACCCTGATATTATGACATAATAACCATTCCCGAACCCAACTCCAAAAACAAGCCACCGATGGACAGTACCAATAGAGATGCTCTATTGATTCTGTTTCCGCGAGTCTGCACCGGTCTGACTGTTCCACATACTGAGCATACTTTTTGTAGCGAGAATTGTATATAATAGCTTAAATTGAAAAGAAAGCATTGATGCGTCAATTGCTGTTTTGTACATCAGTTCGTAAACCCGATGCCATTTTTGTAGCAGAGATGCGATGAGTTGGTTATAATTTTGTATTGAGCATTCATCTCCATACACCTTGATTAATTGCATATGTGTGGGGTGGGAATTCAACACCGGGGGACACCTAAAGTCAATCTTAAATGAATCACTATATTTTCAGCCGGCTGGAAAGGTTACAACAAACTCTGCATACTGTACAGGTCTATCAGAAAACTCAGCTTGGGCAGTCCCAACAATTGTCTTCTATACGGCTATGCGCGGACAAGTTATATTTGCATGATTTAGCATAATTCCTTCATTCCTACCGGTGGCTCGCACATGCGACTGACCAATACCTCTTGAGGCTCTCTCTCTCTCTCTCTCTCTCTCAAGTTGAGACCTTGAAACTGAGATACCTTGGTTGTTCCCATAACAATATTCTGGGCGTACTGCCAAGTTAAGGATCAGTGATAGTGAGGATTCCTCCATATACGATCAGTCAGTCACCTGTATGAACCCATCTAATTGGTCACAATACGTAGTAGTAGATCTTGATTGATTTTTGATACACAAACATAACACTTCCCTTACATGTGACATAATTCTACCATCGTTGTTTACAATGTAATTCATAAACATGATACCTTCCTTTCGTGTTCTCTCCAAGAAGATTGCTTTATCCTCTATCAGTTCATTGGAGTTTTGCCATATTATTTGCTGTAATATATGTTTTGCCACTTCTGTAGGATAAAATTGGAATTGTAGCCAACTCTGTATAGCTTCATTTAAAAATAAGAATACTTTAAAACAGGGTTACATTGTCAATCCACTGGAAATTGATAGTTGTAATCTGTATAACAGCAAAGAGCCCGTTTTAAACATTGGATGTGCCTCTCTTAGTAGCCTACTGGAAAACCAGTTTGGATTTTGATAAAGTTTCAGTGTAATTCCATGATATTTAATAGTATTGCAGAAAAAAATGAATTCACTATATACATATACCCATTTAAATGTATCTGGTTTTCCATTCTAAAAAAAAAGACATTTGCTCACAATTTGAACAAAATATTATTCTGGACTATGTAGCGCCATCAATAGATATTTAAACTGCGATATCACTATAGAATTAATCAGGGTCATTTTCATGTAACTTTTCCGGGATATGTACACCAAGCAAATAAACTGAACCATCCACCCATTTAATCGGGAGACCACATAGCAATTTAAAGTCTGTCTTTTAGAGACCCAATCCGTAATATAGTACATGTATTATAGTTGGGATTTAATCCAGATAAACTGGAGAAACGATCCAGGTCCTCAATAAGACTGTTCAGGTGTGAAGATTGAACGCAAGAGAACTTGAATCATCGGTATACATTGATACCTTGGATCTAATTTTTATAGCAAACAATTCAATAGCCATAACAAACAAGTAATGTGGGCAACCTTGTTTTTCTCAGGTAAATAACCATTATTTAGTATTTTACATAAGAAGTTTGCTATAAAGATAGTCCCTGCATTCTCATAGTTTTCAATGATTCTTAGTAATTGTCTCCTATCTCCAATATATCTTCCTTTTAAGAATCCTGTCTAACCGTGATTGATAATATCTGTTAAGACTTTAAGACCTTTTTAATTCTATGAGCAATAAATTTGCCCAATATTTTTGCATCGTAACATTGAATAGTGAGGGGCCTCAATTCTTTCTGCAAGACTGTCCCCCTGGCTCCTGCTTCAGTAGGATAGAAATCATCCCCTCTTTGGTGTCAGACAGTTTATCATGTACAGTTGATGTCGGAAGTTTACATACACTTAGGTTGGATTCATTAAAGCTAGTTTTTCAACCACTCCACAAAATTCTTGTTAGCAAACTATAGTTTTGGCAAGTTGGTTAGGACATCTACTTTTTGCATGACAAGTCAATTTTCCAAAAATGGTTTACAGACAGATTATTTCACTTATAATTCACTGTTTCACAATTCCAGTGGGTCAGAGGTTTACATACACTAAGTTGACTGTGCCCTTAAACAGCTTGGAACATTCCAGAGAATGGTGTCATGGCTTTAGAAGCTTCTGATAGGCTAATTGGCATAATTTGAGTCAATTGGAGGTGTACCTGTGAATAAGTGCCTCTTTGCTTGACATCATGGGGAAATCAAAAGAAATTAGCCAAGACCTAAAAAAATAATTGTAGACCTCCACAATTCTGGCTCATCCTTGGGAGCAATTTCCAAATGCCTGAAGGTACCACGGCCATGTGTACAAACAATAGTACACAAGTATAAACACCATGGGACCACACAGCAGTCATACCGCTCAGAAGACACGTTCTGTCTCCTAGATATGAACGTACTTTGGTGCGAAAAGTGCAAATCAATCCCAGAACAACAGCAAAGGACCTTGTGAAGATGCTGGAGGAAACAGGTACAAAAGTATCTATATCCACAGTAAAATGAGTCCTATATCGATATAAACTGAAAGGCTGCTCAGCAAGGAAGAAGCCACTGCTCCAAAACCGCCATAAAAAAGCCAGACTACGGTTTGCAACTGCACATTTACATTTACATTTAAGTCATTTAGCAGACGCTCTTATCACATGGGGACAAAGATTGTACTTTTTGGAGAAAGGTCCTCTGGTCTGATGAAACAAAAATAGAACTGTTTGGCCATAATGACCATCATTATGTTTGGAGGAAAAGGGGGAGGCTTGCAAGCCAAAGAACACCATCCCAACCATGAAGCACGGGGGTGGCAGCATCATGTTGTGGCGTTGCTTTGCTGCAGTAGGGACGGGTGCACTTCACAAAATAGATGGCACCATGGGGACGGAAAATTATGTGGATATAATGAAGAAACATCCCAAGACATCAGTCAGGAAGTTAAAGCTTGGTCGCAAATGGGTCTTCCAAATGGACAATGACCCCAAGCATGCTTCCAAAGTTGTGGCAAAATGGCTTAAGGACAACAAAGTTGTAAAGGTTTTGGAGTGGCCATCACAAAGCCCTGACCTCAATCCTATAGAAAATTTGTGGGCAGAACTGAAAAAGCATGTGCAAGCAAGGAGGTCTACAAACCTGACTCAGTTACACCAGCTCTGTCAGGAGGAATGGAACAAAATTTCCCCAATTTATTGTGGGAAGCTTGTGGAAGGTTACCTGAAATGTTTGACCCAAATTAAACCATTTAAAGGCAATGCTACCAAATACTAATTGAGTGTATGTAAACTTCTGAACCACTAGGAATGTGATGAAAGAAATAAAAGCTGAAATAAATTATTCTCCTCTACTATTATTCTGACATTTTACATTCTTAAAATGAAGTGGTGATCTTAACTGACCTAAGACAGGGAATCTTTACTAGCATTAAATGTCAGCAATTGCAAAAAAAACTGAGTTTAAATGTATTTGGCTAAGGTGTATGTAAACTTCTGACTTCAACTGTATGAATAATGAAAACTAGTAGTGGATCTTTGAGTAATTCATAAAACGTTTGATAGATACTGTAAAAGATATAAAATGCAACATGTAAAGTTTTGGGCCCATGTTTCGTGAGATGAAATAACCCAATGTTATATCCCAATGTTCCCGAATGCACAAAACGCTTGTTTCTCAAAAATGTTGTGCACAAATTTGTTGACATCCCTGTTGGTGAGCCTTTCTCCTTTCCCCATATAATCCATCCACCTGACGTGTGGCATATCAAGAAGCTGATTAAACAGAATGATCATAACACAGGTGCACTTTTTGCTGGGGGAAATAAAAGGCCACTCTAAAATGTGCAGTTTTGTCACACAACACAATGCCACAGATGTCTCAAATTTTGACGGGTTGTGGTTGTGAAGAGTATGAGCAGGCACAAGCTACGGACAACGAACACAATTGCATTTTATTGATGGCAATTTGAATGCAAAGAGATACCTTGACGAGATCCTGAGGCCCATTCTTGTGCCATTCTTCCGCCGCCATAACCTCATGTTTCAGTATGATAATGCATGGCCCCACAATCTGAAAATATCCAAGTTCTTCCATGGCCTGCATACTCATCAGACATGTCATCCATTGAGCATGTTTGGGATGCTGTGGATCGAAGTGTACGACAGCATGTTCCAGTTCCCACCAATATCCAGCAACTTTGCACAGCCATTGAAGAGGAGTGGGACTACATTCCACAGGTCACAATCAAAAGCCTGATTAACTATGCAAAGGAGATGTGTGGTGATGCATGAGGCAAATGGTGGTCACACCAGATACGGACTGGTTTTCTGATCCACGTCCCTACCTTTTTTTTTAAAGGTATCCGTGACCAACAGATGCATATCTGTATTGCCAGTCATGTGAAATCCATAAATTAGTTCATAATTCATTTCAATTGACTGATTTCGTTAAATTAACTGTAACTCAGTAAAATCTTTGAAATTGTTGCATGTTGCGTTTATATTTTTGTTCCGTATAATAGAACCCTCCTCCATCCTTATCTTCGGAATGTATCCTTCTGAGAGTGTGAGACAATAAAGTAGCGTAGTTCTAACTGTAAATTCACAAGGGACTGCATCATAAGTCATTGAATGCTGCAAAGCCCGTTTTGCAATGTGAAGAATTTGGCTCATAGAAAAGGAAACGCGGATGATACCGGGAGGAAGTTATCTACACGGATGTGCTACAGAAGCTAGATTTTTGCAATACAGTTGGAAGATCCCATATCAGTCAGAAATTCTGAAATTCCAGGGAGTAGAGGGAAAGTGTAAGGGAAGTGTCCAGGGAGTAGGGTCTTAGGGTCTCTACTTTCTGGAAGTGCCTTTGTTTCTGTCTGTTGCCCCACTCCTCCTACAGATGGAGACAAAAGACATCAAAACCAAAAGAGAATTGAACTTTTCTTGTGTCCAATTAGGTTGTTTTCAGGATTGTTTTCAACAACCTGTGGTTAAATCAGTTTGGTGAAACTTTCTGATTGTTGCAGATAGAACGATATAAACTGATACAGATCAGTGAGTCATATTTGTCCAACAAAATCTATTTATATTGGTAGATTGTTGAAAGTTGCACTCTAATGAATAGATGTTGTGCACAAATTTGTTTACATCCCTGTTAGACAGCATTTCTCCTTTGACAAGATAATCCGTCCACCTGACAGATATGGCATTTCAAGAAGCTGATTAAATAGCATGCTTATTACATAGGTGCACCTTGTGTTGGGGACAATAAAAGGCCACTCTAAAATGTGCAGTTTTGTCACACAACACAATGCCACAAGTTTTGAGGGAGTGTGCAATTGGCATGCTGACTGCAGGAACACCCAACAGAACTGTTGTCAGAGAATTGAATGTTAATTTTTCTACCATAACCCGCATCCAACGTTGTTTTGAGAATTTGTTAAAAAAAAAAAATTAAGGGAACACTTAAACAACACAATGTAACTCCAAGTCAATCATACTTCTGTGAAATCAAGCTGTCCACTTAGGAAGCAACACTGATTGACAATAAATTTCACATGCTGTTGTGCAAATGGAATAGACAACAGGTGGAAATTATAGGCAATTAGCAAGACACCCCCAATAAAGGAGTGGTTCTGCAGGTGGTGACCACAGACCACTTCTCAGTTCCTATGCTTCCTGGCTGATGTTTTGGTCACTTTTGAATGCTGGCGGTGCTTTCACTCTAGTGGTAGCATGAGACGGAGTCTACAACCCACACAAGTTGCTCAGGTAGTGCAGCTCATCCAGGATGGCACATCAATGTGAGCTGTGGCAAAAGGTTTGCTGTGTCTGTCAGCGTAGTGTCCAGAGCATGGAGGCGCTACCAGGAGACAGGCCAGTACATCACGAGACGTGGAGGAGGCCGTAGGAGGGCAACAACCCAACAGCAGGACCGCTACCTCCGCCTTTGTGCAAGGAGGAGCAGGAGGAGCACTGCCAAAGCCCTGCAAAATGACCTCCAGCAGGCCACAAATGTGCATGTGTCTGCTCAAACGGCCAGAAACAGACTCCATGAGGGTGGTATGAGGGCCCGACGTCCACAGGTGGAGGCATTTATCAGAGAACATCAAGATTGGCAAATTCGCCACTGGCGCCTTGTGCTCTTCACAGATGAAAGCAGGTTCACACTGAGCACATGTGACAGACGTGACAGAGTCTGGTGACGCCGTGGAGAACATTCTGCTGCCTGCAACATCCTCCAGCATGACCGGTTTGGCGGTGGGTCAGTCATGGTGTGGGGTGGCATTTCTTTGAGGGGCCGCACAGTCCTCCATGTGCTCGCCAGAGGTAGCCTGACTCCCATTAGGTACCGAGATGAGATCCTCAGACCCCTTGTGAGACCGTATGCTGGTGCGGTTGGCCCTGAGTTCCTTCTAATGCAAGACAATGCTAGACCTCATGTGGCTGGAGTGTGTCAGCAGTTCTTGCAAGAGGAAAGCATTGATGCTATGGACTGGCCCGCCCGTTCCCCAGACCTGAATCCAATTGAGCACATCTGGGACATCATGTCTCGCTCCATGCACCAGACTCCATGTACCACCACAACGCCACGTTGCACCACAGACTGTCCAGGAGTTGGCGGATGCTTTAGTCCAGGTCTGGGAGGAGATCCCTCAGGAGACCATCCGTCACCTCATCAGGAGCATGCCCAGGCGTTATAGGGAGGTCATACAGGCACGTGGAGGCCACACACACTACTGAGCCTCATTTTGACTTGTTTTAAGGACATTACATCAAAGTTGGATCAGCCTGTAGTGTGGTTTTCCACTTTAATTTTGAGTGTGACTCCAAATCCAGACCTCCATGGGTTGATAAATTTGATTTCCATTGATAATGTTTGTGTGATTTTGTTGTCAGCACATTCAACTATGTAAAGAAAAAAGTATTTAATAAGAATATTTCATTCATTCAGATCTAGGATTTGTTATTTTAGTGTTCCCTTTATTTTTTTGAGCAGTGTACATCCAGCTGGCCTCACAACCGCAGACCATGTGTAACCACGCCAGCCCAGGACATCCACATCCAGCTTCTTCACCTGGGAAAACATCTGAGGATGGGGAAAGGGGGTGCTGAGGAGTATTTATGTCCTTCATAAAGCCCCTTTGTGGAGAGAAACTAATTCTGAGTGGTTGGGCCTGGCTCCCCAGTGGGAGGGCCTATGCCCTCCCAGCCCCACCCATGGCTGCAGCTGTGCCCAGTCATGTGAAATCTATAGATTAAGGTCTAATGCATTTATTTCAATGGACTGATTTCCTTCTATTAAATGTAACTCTATAAAAATGTTGCATTTATATTTTTGTTCAGTATATTTCTATTGGAATGCCATCAAGGCCGGGGGTTTTCCCCGTCTGAAATAGTCAATTGCCAACTGTAGTTGTGTTGCAGCGAGTTTAACCTGATTTTTAAGGAAAATAATATCACAACACTCTTCCTCAAGTTTTATATGAATTAAACCAGATATTTCCTGGAGAGGTTCCTCAAATTCCTTTTGGTTTGCGTCTAAACTATTCAGTACTTCTGTAGAACATGCGTCCACACCATTGATGTGCAATGTTAGTTCTACTTCTGCTGTAAGTCTTTTCTATGAATAAATTCAGCATATTGACATGTCCCACCGTGCACCATCTGTGACTTATAGGAAGATTTGAACCCACACATCCCCTTTCCTGCAGTCTTAACATTATTAATATTCTTCAGAATATCATAATTAATTAACATTGTTTATTTACTTGTAGAAATTCTATGTCAAAGGGTTTTGTTAGATTTCAGTCTTCTGTGATGTACAGTACCAGTCAAAAGCTTGGACACACCTACTCATTCAAGGGTTTCTTTATTTTTTTAACTATTTTCTACATTGTATAATAATAGTGAAGACATCAAAACTATTAAATAATACACATGGAAACAAATAGTAACCAAAAAGGTGTTAAACGGATCAAAATCTGTTTTATATTTGAGATTCTTCAAAGTAGCCACCCTTTGACTTGATGACAGCTTTGCACACGCTTGGCATTCTCTCAACCAGCTTCATGAGAAAGTCACATGGAATGTGTTTCAATTAACATGTGTGCCTTGTTAAAAAAGTTATAAAGTCATATCTCAGACTGGCCAATAAAAATAAATTATTAAGATAGGCAAAAGAACACAGACACTGGACAGAGGAACTCTGCCTAGAATGCCAGCATCGCCTCCTCACTGTTGGTGGGTACTATTTAATGAAGCTGCCAGTTGAGGACTTGTGAGGCATCTGTTTCTCAAACTAGACACTCTAATGTACTTGTCCTCTTGCTCAGTTGTGCACCGGGGCCTCCCACTCCTCTGTCTATTCTGGTTAGTGCCAGTTTGAGCTGTTCTGTAGAGGGAGTACGTCAACAGCGAAGAGTAGCAACCCTTTGCCTTGATGACAGCTTTGCGCACTCTTGGCATTCTTTCAACCAGCTTCATGAGGTAGTCACCTGGAATGCATTTCAATTAACAGGCGTGCCATGTTAAAAATGAATTTGAGCCAATCAGCTGCGTTGTGACAAGGTAGGGGTGGTATACAGAAGATAGCCCTATTTGGTAAAAGACCAAGTCCATATTATGGCAAGAATAGCTCAAATAAGCAAAGAGAAATGACAGTCCATTACTTTAAGACGTGAAGGTCAGTAAAGTGCAAAGTTTCTTCAAGTGCAGTCGCAAAAACCATCAAGCACTATGAAGAAACAGGAAAGGAAGACCGAGTTACCTCTGCTGCAGGTGATAAGTTCATTGGAATTAACTGCACCTCAGATTGCAGCCCAAATAAATTCTTCACAGAGTTCAAGTAACAGATACATCTCAACATTGGCTGTTCAGAGAAGTCTGTGTGAATCAGGCCTTCATGGTCGAATTACTGAAAGAAACCACTAGTAATGGACACCAATAAGAAAAAGAGACTTGCTTGGGCCAAGAAACACAGGCAATGGACATTAGACTGTGGAAATCTGCCCTATGGCTGATGAGTCCAATATTATTTTGTTCCAACCGCTGTGTCTTTGTGAGACGCAGTATAGGTGAACGGATGATCTCCGCATGTGTAGTTCCCACCATGAAGCATGGAGAAGGTCTGATGTTTGGTGGTGGTTTGCTGGTGACACTCTCAGTGATTTATTTAGAATTCAATGCACTATTTAACCAGCATGGCTACCATAGCATTCTGCAGCAATACGCCATCCCATCTGGTTTGCGCTAAGTGGGACTATCATTTGTTTTTCAACAGGACAATGACCCAAAACACACCTCCAGGCTGTGTAAGGGGCCATTTGACCAAGAAGGAGAGTGATGGAGTGCTGCATCAGATGACCTGGCCTCCACAATCACCCGACATCAACCCAATTGAGATGGTTTGGGATGAGTTGGACTGCAGAGTGAAGAAAAAGAAGCCAACAACTGCTCAGCATATGTGTGAACTCCTTCAAGACTGTTGGAAAAGCATTCCTCATGAAGGTGGTTGAGAGAATGCCAAGGCAAAGGGTGGCTACTTTGAAGAATCTCATATCTAATATATTTTTATTTGTTTAACACTTTTTTGGGTAACTACATGATTCCATATGTGTTATTTAATAGTTTATGTCTTCACTATTATTCTACAATGTAGAAAATGGTCAAAATAAAGAAAAACCCTTGAATAAGTACCAGACTTTTGACTGGTACTGGATATAAAGTGTAATATTGGGATGCAAACTCGAAATGTAATACATTTCAAGCCCATAACCACGAGGTGTATACTTTTGTTTCAAAGTAGATTGGTTTAAGACCGAGAAACACTGTGTGACCCTGATTTAGCCCACTGCAGTAAAAGGTTCACCCCAACATTTCCCCATCATTGTAAAGCCCTAGTTATTTGGTTGCTTAGACAAGATTATTATTTATTTCATGTGATTAGTTTTAAGGTAAACATTTATTTATGTTTGTCCCTCATTTTAAATCAACCCTGTTATGTGAACTGAACTCTATTACAAGTGAAACTATTTATTGATAAATATATTTTAAAAAATTAATATTTAACATCTAAAAAGTAAACTCAAAGTGTGAAAGCAGGTGAACTGGTTCTACTCCTTTTGGCAATTTTCTGGTGTTTTGTAGTAGACGGATAGAGGATAGAGCATAACACTTCAACCCTGTTACCCAGAGTCAGGCTCGACATGTTGACAATGTGAGGACGTTGGTAAAATGAAAAAAAATGCAGAGTCAGGCGCAGGACACAGTTCTGAGTAATCATCCAAAATAAGTAAGATTCCAACAAGGAACAAATACAAATAATCCCAAGCACGAACAACGAGAACCCATATGACAAACAATAACGCACACAACAGAGAGGGAAATCAGAGGGTTAAATAAGGAACATAATTAATGGAATAGAAACCAGGTGTGTATGATCAAGACAAATAAAACATAGATCGGTGGTGTCTAGAAAGCCGGTGCCGTCGACCGCCGAACACCGCCCGAAGAAGGAGAGGGACCAACTTTGGCCGAAGTCGTGACAGTACCCCCCCACCCCCCCTTGACGCACGGCCCCAGCAGCACGCCGACCTTGTTCAATCTCCTCAGGACTTTAAATGGCCCAACAAACCGCGGACCCAGCTTCCGGCAGGGCAGGAGGAGGGGCAGGTTTCGGGTCGAGAGACAGACCCGATCGATCCCCCGGTGCATACACTGGGGCGAAACTGCAGTGGCGGTTGGCACTCGCCTTCTGCCGCCTGATGGCCCGTTGTAAACGCACATGAGCAGCGTCCCATGTCGCCTCCGAGTGCCAGAACCATTTATCCACCGCAGGAGCCTCGATCTGGCTCTGACGCCAAGGTGCCAGGACCGGCTGATAACCTAGCACACACTGGAAAGGGGATAGGTTAGTGGAAGAGTGGCGAAGGGAGTTTTGGGCCAGGGTATGAAAACCGACCACTCCCCTGGCCAATCCTGGCAATAGGACCGCAGAAACCGCAGAAACTACCCACATCCTGGTTTACTCTCTCCACCTGCCCGTTACCCTCGGGGTGAAAACCTGAGGTGAGGCTAACCGAGACCCCCAGGCGTTCCATAAACGCCCTCCAGACTTTAGAGGTGAATTGGGGACCCCGATCAGAAACTATATCCTCAGGCACCCCGTAGTGCCAGAATATGTGGGTGAACAGGGCCACCTCAGTCTGTAGGCCGTAGGGAGACCGGGCAAAGGAAGGAGAAGGCAGGACTTAGAAAACCGATCCACAACGACTAGGATCGTGGTATTACCCTGTGACGTGGGAAGATCCATCACGAAATCCCCTGATCGGCGTGACCACGGTTGTTGTGGAACGGGAAGAGGCTGTAATTTCCCTCTGGGCACGTGTCTAGGTGCCTTGTACTGTGCGCACACCGAACAGGAGGAAACATAAACCCTCACGTCCTTAACTAAAGTAGGCCACCAGTACTTCCCAGCAAGACAGCGCACTGTCCGACCGATGCCAGGATGGCCCGAATAGGGTGATGTGTGGGACCAACAGATCAAACGATTGCGGACATCAAACGGAACGTGCAGACGCCCAACTGGACACTGTGGGGGAGTGGGCTCTGCACGTGATGCCCGCTCGATGTCTGCATCCACCTCCCATACCACCGGTGCCACCACATTCTGGGAACCTGGTCTGTAGGATGTCCAATGTCTCCACGCTTTCAGTGCCCTGACAACAGCCAACAGCTCCCGGTCCCCCACATCATAGTTCGCTCCGCCGGGCTGGGCCTCTTCGAAAACAAAGCGCAGGGGCGGAGCTTTAGTGGCGTACCCGAGCATTGAGACAGCACAGCTCCTATCCCAGCCTCGGACGCATCCACCTCAACTATGAACGCTAACGAGGGATCAGGAGTAGCCAGCACAGGAGCCAAGGTAAACAGAGCCTTCAGGTGACCAAAAGCCCTGTCTGCCTCCGCTGACCACTGCAGTCGCACCGGTCCCCCCTTCATCAAGGAGGTAATGGGAGCCGCTACCTGACCGAAACCCTGGATAAACCTCCGGTAGTAGTTGGCAAACCCTAAGAACCACTGCATCTCCTTTACCGTAGTTGGAATCTGCCAATTACGCACGGCTGAAATGCGATCATTCTCCATCTCCACCCCTGCCGCTGAAAAGCGGTACCCTAGGAAGGAGATGGACTGTTGGAAGAAGAGACAATTCTCAGCCTTGATGTATAGGTCATGCTCCAACATGTACAGGGAAGGGGACATCAACAGGAACAATAGGAATCCCTAAACTAAGTGCAAAGGTACGATCAATAAAGTTCCCAGCTGTGCCTGAATCTTCTAGCGCCCTATGCTGGGAAAACTCAGGAAAGGCTACATACAACCACATGTGTGCGACAGGGAGCTCTGGGTGAGGCGTGTGCCTACTCACCTGAGATGATCCACCAATGCTCCGCCTGCCACCTCGATTACTTGGGAAACCTCCCCAGCACTGACCAGCAGTGTGTCCTCTGCGGCCATAGTTGGTGCAGGGAACGGTCCCCCGTCCAGTCCCCCTCATAGCAACACCTCCCATCTCCATAGGGGTAGGATCAGAGGTGCTGGGGGATGGAACTGACGGACCCCGATTTGGACGTCCGCGGGAGGCCAACAAGTTGTCCAGCCGGATGGATAGGTCCACCAGCTGGTCCAGATTAAGGGTGGTGTCCCTGCAGGCTAACTCCCTACGAACGTCCTCACGTAAACTACACCTGTAGCTGTCGATCAGGGCCCGCTAGTTCAATCATGCGCCAGCGGCCACAGTTTTAAAATCCAGAGCGAACTCATGAGCGCTCCTCATCCCTTGTTTAAAATGGAACAAACGTTCCCCCGCCGCTCTCCCCTCAGGTGGATGATCGAAACGTAGTTGTCCAACGTCGGTCCTTCTTCTCCCCAGATGGCGTTGGCCCAGACCAGTGCTTTTCCAGTCAGACAAGAGATGAGGGCACTCACTCTCTCGCATCCTGAGGGAGCTGGCTGAACAGCTGCCAGGAAGAGCTCCAGCTGGAGTAGGAACCCCTGGTCCATCATATGCTCCCGGGAGCGAGAGTAGAATCCCACTGGATTCTGATGAAGGAAGTATGGATCTCTGGATCGGTTGATGTGAGAGCTGGGAAGGTGCTGATGGGTGAACCGGAAAACCCCCACTCTCCCATCGGTACATGGTTTGCAGCACGCGATCCATGGCTGTACCGAGACTCTGTAACATGGTTGCGTGCTGCTGAACACACTCCTCCATTGGTAGAGGAGGGCTGGCTGTACCTGCTGACTCCATTTGTTGGTGCATTATTCTGTGAGGACATTGGTAAAATGAAAAAATGCAGAGTCAGGCACAGGACACAGTTCTGAGTAATCATCCAAAATAAGTAAGATTCCAACAAGGAACCAATACAAATAATCCCAAGCACGAACAACGAGAACCCATATGACAAACAATAACGCACAAAACAGAGAGGGAAATCAGAGGGTTAAATAAGGAACATAATTAATGGAATAGAAACCAGGTGTGTTTGAACCAAGACAAAACAAAACAAAAATGAAACATAGATCGGTAGTGTCTAGAAAGCCGGTGACGTCAACAGCCGAACACCGTCCGAAGAAGGAGAGGGACCAACTTCGACCAAAGTCGTGACAGACAATAACATTTTTGGGGTGAAACTTGCATTTAATTACCACTCCCTGTTGCACACAAAAAGCTTCCATTCCCCCTGTCACACAGAGATTCATGGCTGATTTAAGATGAAACATGGCTGATTTAAGATTAAATTTTGACCAAAGTACACATCTCAAAAGTCATTCCACCACTTCTCGTAGTGGTGGAATGACCCACCTAGCACCCAACATGCTTGCACCAATCCCATGTAATTACAGTAAAATACTGTGAAATACAAACCCCATCCCTCCTCAATGAATTCCATTCACTCACTCAATTATTTGCTCATATCGATTACAGTAGCATTTACTTTTGTACAGTATAATGTAGGAAATTCCATGGTATTGTACTGTGTCATTACACAGTACTTGCTTTGATACTGTATTTAGATTACAGTAGATGTACTGCAATATGAAATACAGTACCTTACCACTAGTTGCTTATAAGTTACTGTCAAATGCGCTGCAACCCGTTTACATTGTAGTATGATTCAGGTTGGCCCTATAGTGTAAATCTGGTATGAGTATAGTGGTATACCAGTGGTATACTGGTAATGGAAGAAAATAGCCACATTTCTCTCAAAGGACTCTGGGAAGACTAGTGTTTCCCTCTATTCCTCCAGAAGGACGGTGGTTTAGCACATCAGCACCTGGCCTAAAAATGAGCTCCCAGACTAAAGTTTGATGGATGCATGGCTGCTTTCCCTTTCTTGTCATGTGAGACTGTGGAAACTTCCGGGAGCTAGTCTCAGAAATCCCAGACCTTGGCACTACGTAAGCCTAGATTTCCACAGAGTCGACTCTCTCTCTCTCATATAGCAAAAACATGTATTTGCATAAAAAGCATAGACTGCACACCCTTAGGGGAATTTTATATGATTTGACACACTCCCTCAGGTAACAACACAGTAAGTCAGGGGGAAGTTGCTTTTTAAACATTCTGGAAATTCTTAACTAGATAACACACCTTCAGACATATCCTAGGGGCAAGATGAGATCAAGAGTGATGTTGAACCACGTGGAAATATTCAACAAATGAGCCACATACATACATCAATGAGGTATTTGATCTCTTGCATCGATACGGTGTCTCTCAGGGGATATACCCAGGGGATACAACCAGCTGTGAAACTTCTCAAATACCACATTCAACGAAGTATGAACGGTATGAGTAATCTCAGTAGGTTCTGTGAAATAACTAACCTGAACAAGCTTCTACTTCCTCTTCTGTGCTGTGCTCACCAACGGTATTCTCCGTCTCTCTCTCTCTCTCTCTCTCTCTCACACACACACACACACACACACACACACACACACACACACACACACACACACACACACACACACACACACACACACACACACACACACACACACACACACACACACACACACACACACACACACACACACACACACACCCTGCAGGTGGCTGGTTGGCAGGTGGGCTTTGGCGTCATTAGGCGAGACACCGTAATCTGTCTGATCTAACTGGGAAAGACATTTATTTCACCAACTCATTTCTTTATTGAGAAATTGTATATATTCCTTCTTCAGAAACCCTCGAGAGGAATCCCCTCTTTAAATCAGCCTGGCAGTCTCAATCATACAAGTAAGAAAGTGTTTGCTTTCGTATGAGTTATTATGGATATTACTTGACACGGGGAATTTCCTCAATAGAATACACTGGAAATGGGAGTACACAGCTGGGTTTATGAGAAACAGGTGGATTTCTGTGAATATGAATAGGTGAAAAACTATCCCCCCTTCCTCCCCTTTTCAAAACTGCACCATATCTCATATTTTGTTTTATAGGTATAGTCGTTCACTGTAATCATATCCAAGTTCTCTATTGAATTCATACGTAAAACTGTGTATAACACTGGACTTAAGAATTGTTTAAAAGCCTAATTTGTGTTTTAGTTCTACAACAAGGAATATCAAAGGGGACCAGGCATGGTGTATGAAGGGGAATAAAGGAACATAATTATACAAGTGAGAATGAGAGAAGGGAAAATAGACGTTTTCATTAACTTGTCCAGTGATTCTTTTTGTATTTTTTTAGGGTCGCCATTTAGAAAGTTCGCATAGAAAATAGGTGCAACAAATGCCTGCTATTGTGCGTTTCGACTGAACGGTCGTGTCGATAAATACAGTGGCCAACGTGATTTGCACTCCCGTAGATCTGAAATAATTGAATGGTGAAACTTGCATCAAGTCAACTAGAAACGCAAGAGGAAGCAATTCAGGCAACTTTGAAACTCAAGATGTCCTGCAAAAAAAAACATTGTTATAGTTGAAAAATAGATTTAGCAAGCAGTATGCATTTAGAATTAACTGTAGAGTGAGAGCTTTATAGTTACGTGATGAAATCACGTGCTCCACGTACTTTCAAAAGGATTCGGCAATCATAAATCATTCGAAAAACACCGCTTCTATCTTTTGCCGCAATAAAGTTTGACAAAAGAAAAATCCACCACGTAGAATTAAAAAATGTTTTTCGATTTTTAGAACATTTCTCCTATAACTGCCGTTTCCAGAGGGGTGAAGACTGAAGAGGGAGACTATAACCCACATTTTTGGGAGAAGGCCAAGAACTACAGAGAGTAAGACGTGAGTAAGACTAAGACCAGGCAGAAGTAAAGATATCAAACCCAACATGAATGAATGAGTAATCAAATGAATTGGTGACATCATTAAACGTGCAGAGCCATGCCTGATCATTTAAAAACTATAGGCTACCTAATATACACTCTTAAAAGGCAAGTGCTTGATTATATACATTTACGGAAACAAAGACATGGCATTTTCACCAAGCTTGTATTTCTCCAAAAACATACCACGTATTCTGATCAACATCCCATTGGTTATTATGACAATGTAACCATCAAGCAATGCAGGCAGAGTTAGGTTGTTTTCCGCTTCAAGCTCTTATTTCGCGAAACACTTTCAAAACATTTCATGAATGTAGAATGCCCACACATGGCAGGTCATTTCTGCGGGCTCAAATGACAGTAGAAAATATTTGGGTGTACATTTGATGCGACTAGTTGGATAATTAAGGTACAGAAGTAGGATGGTGTGACAACTAATATGCACATGCCCCTCTCTCTCATTATGCTGTCAGTGGAATAGCTACCGAAACCTGTTATTAGAGCCAATTCAATAGTATCTTCTATGTCAGCGTAATAATCTTGCTGTGTAATTGTCTGAGGATATTGTTCAGAATTTCTAGCATTCATTCATCATTATGTGAATACCTACAGCAGACCAATATGACATCTGAATACTTAAATAGACAAAATGAACTGAAGCAAATCGGTGATACAAATTATTAAAGATTGCAACAACAAAAAAACAGTTATGTGTATGACTCACATCACTTGTAGTGACAGCCAATGGAATTAAAGTCATTGGGTTACAATTCAAAACACACCCGCGAAGACTTTCTCACGCACACAAAATCTCTACTGCGAAAAACAACTGTGCACATTTCAAGAGACAAAACATTGAAATCGTTTAATGGTATGTGAGAATCTGGACGTTTCCTTCAGATTCTGTATGTTCTATTTTGAACCCATTGTACGTCCCAAATTGCACTCTATTCACTATATAGTGCACTACTTTGCCCCCGTTCAAAAGTATTGTCCTGTAATGGGAACAGTATGCCATTTCGGGCAGACCCAATGTCAACCACTGTCGCTGGCAACTCCATTCATGTTTCCTCCTGTCCCTCAAGGACACATTCAGTACATTCTCATGTTACTGGTGCTAAAGCTCAGCTGAAGCAGTCCATACTGGCTTTGGCCCTCTCCATTTCACGGAGGTAGTTGTAAAACCGGGGGAGGGTCAACTCTGAAGAAAGAACAACAAAAAACAGTCAATGACACCAAGAACAATAGGCAAAGTGAACCAATGACATGTTGACTAGGAGATAGCGCAGCCAGAGTAAGAGCTTCACCCTTGCAAAACAGCTCGAGCTCAGTGAGGTTGGATGGATGACTTCCGGCGCCGACTGAGATGGCCGCCTCGCTTCGCGTTCCTAGGAAACTATGCAGTTTTTTTTTACGTGTTATTTCTTACATTAGTACCCCAGGTCATCTTAGGTTTCATTACATACAGTCGAGAAGAACTACTGAATATAAGATCAGCGTCAACTCACCATCAGTACGACCAAGAATATGTTTTCCGCGACGCGGATCCTGTGTTCTGCCTTACAAACAGGACAACGGAATGGATCGCATGCAGCGACCCAAGGAAACGACTCCGAAAAAGAGGGAAACGCGGCGGTGTTCTGGTCAGACTCCGAAAAAGGGCACATCGCGCACCACTTCCCAGTATTCTTCTTGCCAATGTCCAGTCTCTCGACAACAAGGTTGATGAAATCCGAGCAAGGGTGGCATTCCAGAGGGACATCAGAGACTGCAACGTTCTTTGCTTTACGGAGACATGGCTTACTGGGAAAACGCTATCCAGGGCGGTGCAGCCAACGGGTTTCTCCACGCATCGCGCCGACAGAAACAAACATCTCTCTGGTAAGAAGAGTGGCGGGGCGTATGCCTCATGACTAACGGGACATGGTGTGATGAAGGAAACATACAGGAACTCAAATCCTTCTGTTCACCTGATTTAGAATTGCTCACAATCAAATGTAGACCGCATTATCTACCAAGAGAATTCTCTTCGATTATAATCACAGCGGTATATATCCCCCCCCAAGCAGACACATCGATGGCTCTGAACGAACTTTATTTAACTCTTTGCAAACTGGAAAACATTTATCCGGAGGCTGCATTCATTGTAGCTGGGGATTTTAACAAAGCCAATCTGAAAACAAGACTCCCTAAATTTTATCAGCATATCGATTGCGCAACCAGGGGTGGTAAAACCTTGGATCATTGTTACTCTAACTTCCGCGACACATATAAGGCCCTGCCCCGCCCCCCTTTCGGGAAAGCTGACCACGACTCCATTTTGCTGATCCCTGCCTACAGGCAGAAATTAAAACAAGAGGCTCCCACGCTGAGGTCTGTCCAACGCTGGTCAGACCAAGCTGACTCTACACTCCAAGACTGCTTCCATCACGTGGACTGGGACATGTTTCGTATTGCGTCAGATGGGAATATTGACGAATACGCTGATTCGGTGTGCGAGTTCATTAGAACGTGCGTCGAAGATGTCGTTCCCATAGCAACGATAAAAACATTCCCTAACCAGAAACCGTGGATTGATGGCAGCATTCGCGTGAAACTGAAAGCGCGAACCACTGCTTTTAATCAGGGCAAGGTGTCTGGCAACATGACTGAATACAAACAGTGCAGCTATTCCCTCCGTAAGGCTATTAAACAAGCTAAGCGTCACTACAGAGACAAAGTGGAATCTCAATTCAATGGCTCAGACACAAGAGGCATGTGGCAGGGTCTACAGTCAATCACGGACTACAAGATGAAATCCAGCCCAGTCACGGACCAGGATGTCTTGCTCCCAGGCAGACTAAATAACTTTTTTGCCCGCTTTGAGGACAATACAGTGCCACTGACACGGCCTGCAACGGAAACATGCGGTCTCTCCTTCACTGCAGCCGAGGTGAGTAAGACATTTAAACGTGTTAACCCTCGCAAGGCTGCAGGCCCAGACGGCATCCCCAGCCGCGCCCTCAGAGCATGCGCAGACCAGCTGGCCGGTGTGTTTATGGACATATTCAATCAATCCCTATACCAGTCTGCTGTTCCCACATGCTTCAAGAGGGCCACCATTGTTCCTGTTCCCAAGAAAGCTAAGGTAACTGAGCTAAACGACTACCGCCCGTAGCACTCACTTCCGTCATCATGAAGTGCTTTGAGAGACTAGTCAAGGACCATATCACCTCCACCCTACCTGACACCCTAGACCCACTCCAATTTGCTTACCGCCCAAATAGGTCCACAGACGATGCAATCTCAACCACACTGCACACTGCCCTAACCCACCTGGACAAGAGGAATACCTATGTGAGAATGCTGTTCATCGACTACAGCTCGGCATTCAACACCATAGTACCCTCCAAGCTCGTCATCAAGCTCGAGACCCTGGGTCTCGACCCCGCCCTGTGCAACTGGGTACTGGACTTCCTGACGGGCCGCCCCCAGGTGGTGAGGGTAGGCAACAACATCTCCTCCCCGCTGATCCTCAACACGGGGGCCCCACAAGGGTGCGTTCTGAGCCCTCTCCTGTACTCCCTGTTCACCCACGACTGCGTGGCCACGCACGCCTCCAACTCAATCATCAAGTTTGCGGACGACACAACAGTGGTAGGCTTGATTACCAACAACGACGAGACGGCTTACAGGGAGGAGGTGAGGGCCCTCGGAGTGTGGTGTCAGGAAAATAACCTCACACTCAACGTCAACAAAACTAAGGAGATGATTGTGGACTTCAGGAAACAGCAGAGGGAACACCCCCCTATCCACATCGATGGAACAGTAGTGGAGAGGGTAGCTAGTTTTAAGTTCCTCGGCATACACATCACAGACAAACTGAATTGGTCCACTCACACTGACAGCGTCGTGAAGAAGGCACAGCAGCGCCTATTCAACCTCAGGAGGCTGAAGAAATTCGGCTTGTCACCAAAAGCACTCACAAACTTCTACAGATGCACAATCGAGAGCATCCTGGCGGGCTGTATCACCGCCTGGTACGGCAACTGCTCCGCCCTCAACCGTAAGGCTCTCCAGAGGGTAGTGAGGACTGCACAACGCATCACCGGGGGCAAACTACCTGCCCTCCAGGACACCTACACCACCCGTTGTTACAGGAAGGCCATAAAGATCATCAAGGACATCAACCACCCGAACCACTGCCTGTTCACCCCGCTATCATCCAGAAGGCGAGGTCAGTACAGGTGCATCAAAGCTGGGACCGAGAGACTGAAAAACAGCTTCTATCTCAAGGCCATCAGACTGTTAAACAGCCACCACTAACACTGAGTGGCTGCTGCCAACACACTGTCATTGACACTGACCCAACTCCAGCCATTTTAATAATGGGAATTGATGGGAAATGATGTAAATATATCACTAGCCACTTTAAACAATGCTACCTTATATAATGTTACTTACCCTACATTATTCATCTCATATGCATATGTATATACTGTACTCTACATCATCGACTGCATCCTTATGTAACACATGTATCACTAGCCACTTTAACTATGCCACTTTGTTTACTTTGTCTACACACTCATCTCATATGTATATACTGTACTCCATACCATCTACTGTATGCTGCTCTGTACCATCACTCATTCATATATCCTTATGTACATGTTCCTTATCCCCTTACACTGTGTATAAGACAGTAGTTTTGGAATTGTTAGTTAGATTACTTGTTGGTTATCACTGCATTGTCGGAACTAGAAGCACAAGCATTTCGCTACACTCGCATTAACATCTGCTAACCATGTGTATGTGACAAATAAAATTTGATTTGATTTGATTTGACCCATGTAGACATTTTCAGTTCAGTTCCCCTTTCTGATGACCAACGTAAGCTGGAAGAGACGTAGAGATATTTTCAAATAGTATAGAACACTGCAATGTGCCAATTTCCTCAGAATTATGAACATGGACAGATTCTGTATATTGTGCTAGTCAGGGTTACTAGTCACATGTCCAAAATTGTAATTGGTAACCACTTTTGGATTACCCAAACTTAGTAACGTAATCTGATTACTTTCCCTCTAAGAGGCATTAGAAGAGGACAAATTAATATTACCAATTGAATGACATACGCTACCGTTAAAAAGTTTGGGGTCACTTAGAAAGGTCCTTGTTTTTGAAAGAAAAGCACTTTTTTTGTCCATTAAAATAACATCAAATTGATCAGAAATAGAGTTTAGACATCGTTAATGTTGTAAATGACTATTGTAGCTGGAAACATCTACAAAATGTAGGACTACAGAGGCCCATTTTTAGCATCCATCACTCCTGTGTTCCAATGGCACGTTGTGTTAGCTAATCCAAGGTTATCATTTTAAAAGGCTTATTGATCTTCTTTAGACTAACTGAGTATCTGGAGCATCAGCATTTGGGTTCGATTACAGGCTCAAAATGGCCTGTAAGGGTATTTCTTCAAGTTGGAAAATCTTTGGATGATGTCGACAGCAGCCTATTAAAATCCTGTTCCTGCTCTTTTCCCGCAATCCATCAAACGCATTGGTGTGTCATAGTGGTCTCTGACTTGTGGTCAGACTCGCTCAGGTGGAAAAATGTAAACCTGCGCCTTTTTTCAATGCAGATTTAAATGTCATTGAGAAAACAGAAAGGTGTCCGATTTTTGTTGTTGTTGTTGTTGCAACAATCCTTTCTGAATTTAAAAGTAATTATCTAATGTGATTACAATATTTTTGCAATCTATTACTCCCCAGCACTGGTGCTAGTAATATGGTCACGCTATGCTCATTCAATTTTTTAAAAAGTTTTCAGATGTGTCAAATAAAACAAGTGTACACTTTACCGTGAAGTGCTTACTTACGAGCCCTTTCCCAACTATGCAGTTAAAAAGTACAAATAGATAGAAATAAAAGAGTACGAGGCTATAAACAGGCTATAGCCTGCAAATTCTTTAGGGCCTTCCTCCTTCAGAGTGTTACTTTCACTATTTGTGGACATATTTATGTCAACAAATCAAAGTGGCTAAAGCCATGGGAGAAAGACAGTACTTGGCAGGCCGCAGGAATTCTGACACATGTAGGAAAACAAACCATGAAAACTAGAGGCTAAAAGGCTAGGCGAACTAAGCTTGAATTTAAAAAATGTAAAAGCAGCAATAGTACCGTTTGTCCATCTTGAGACGCTGTAGCCAGTGCTTCAAATAGTCTGAATTAAACCTAAGATAACTTAAGAAATACAGTACCAGTCAAAAGTTTGGACACCTACTCATTCAAGGGTTTTTCTTTATTTTTTAAAACTATTTTCTACATTGTAGAATAATAGTGAATACATCAAAACTATGAAATAACACATATGGAATCATGTTGTAAGCAAAAAAAAGTGTTAAACAAATCAAAATATATTTTATATTAGATTCTTCAACGTAGCCTTGAGGACAGCTTTGCATTTTTGCTGAGGAAATCTTAATCACACAATTTTAAATCTAACTCAGATGTTTGGTGCAGTACTTCTCAAGTGAAAAAATGTGCATCAATATGTTTTGTCTCTCATTGAAAGACAAATACTTCATTTATGAATCCCTACTGTTGACCAATCACCGATGAAGGGACTTCGGTTTGCAGTGGGCAGCTGGAAGGAGGTGTTCTTATTCTCCATGGACTTTACAGTGTCCCATAACTTTTTTGAGTTAGTGTTGCAGGAAGCACTGTCACCACTGATAAATCCACTATAATTGAGAATTACAATAAGAATTTTTCTACGGCTGGCCATGCTTTCCACCTGGCTACTCCTACCCCGGTCAACAGCACTGCACCGCCCACAGCAACTCGCCCAAGCCTTCCCCATTTCTCCTTCTCCCAAATCCAGTCAGCTGATGTTCTGAAAGAGCTGCAAAATCTGGACCCCTACAAATCAGCCGGGCTAGACAATCTGGACCCTTTCTTTCTAAAATGATCTGCCGAAATTGTTGCCACCCCTATTACTAGCCTGTTCAACCTCTCTTTCAACCTCTCTTTCGTGTCGTCTGAGATTCCCAAAGATTGAAAAGCACCTGCGGTCATCCCCCTCTTCAAAGGGGGGGACACTCTTGACCCAAACTGCTACAGACCTGTATCTATCCTGCCCTGCCTTTCTAAGGTCTTCGAAAGCCAAGTCAACAAACATATTACCGACCATTTCGAATCTCACCATACCTTCTCTTCTATGCAATCTGGTTTCAGAGCTGGTCATGGGTGCACCTCAGCCACGCTCAAGGTCCTAAACGATATCTTAACCGCCATCGATAAGAAACATTACTGTGCAGCCGTATTCATTGATATGGCCAAAGCTTTCGACTCTGTCAATTACTACATCCTCATCTGCAGACTCGACAGCCTTGGTTTCTCAAATGATTGCCTCGCCTGGTTCACCAACTACTTCTCTGATAGAGTTCAGTGTGTCAAATCGGAGGGTTTGCTGTCCGGACCTCTGGCAGTCTCTATGGGGGTGCCAAAGGGTTCAATTCTTGAACCGACTCTCTTATCTGTATACATCAATGATGTCGCTCTTGCTGCTGGTGAGTCTCTGATCCACCTCTACGCAGACGACACCATTCTGTATACTTCTGGCCCTTCTTTGGACACTGTGTTAACAACCCTCCAGGCAAGCTTCAATGCCATATTACTCTCCTTCTGTGGCCTCCAATTGCTCTTAAATACAAGTAAAACTAAATGCATGCTCTTCAACCGATCGCTGCCTGCACCTGCCCGCCTGTCCAACATCACTACTCTGGACGGCTCTGACTTAGAATATGTGGATAACTACAAATACCTAGGTGTCTGGCTGGACTGTAAACGCTCCTTCCAGACCCACATCAAACATCTCCAATCCAAAGTTAAATCTAGAATTGGCTTCCTATTTCGCAACAAAGCATCCTTCACTCCTGCTGCCAAACATACCCTTGTAAAACTGACCATCCTACCAATCCTCGACTTCGGTGATGTCATTTACAAAATAGCCTCCAATACCCTACTCAACAAATTGGATGCAGTCCATCACAGTGCACCCACCATTGCGACCTGTACGCTCTCGTTGGCTGGCCCTCGCTTCATACTCGTCGCCAAACCCACTGGCTCCATGTAATCTACAAGACCCTGCTAGGTAAAGTCCCCCCCCCTATCTCAGCTCGCTGGTCACCATCGCATCACCCACCTGTAGCACGCGCTCCAGCAGGTATATCTCTCTGGTCACCCCCAAAACCAATTATTTCTTTGGCCGCCTCTCCTTCTAGTTCTCTGCTGCCAATGACTGGAACGAACTACAAAAATCTCTGAAACTGGAAACACTTATCTCCCTCACTAGCTTTAAGCACCAACTGTCAGAGCAGCTCACAGATTACTGCACCTGTATATAGCCCACCTTTAATTTAGCCCAAACAACTACCTCTTTCCCTACTGTATTTCTTTTATTTATTTATTTATTTTGCTCCTTTGCACCCCATTATTTTTATTTCTACTTTGCACATTCTTCCACTGCAAATCTACCATTCCAGTGTTTTACTTGCTATATTGTTTTTACTTTGCCACCATGGCCTTTTTTTGCCTTTACCTCCCTTATCTCACCTCATTTGCTCACATCGTATATAGACGTGTTTATACTGTATTGTTGACTGTATGTTTGTTTTAATCCATGTGTAACTCTGTGTCGTTGTATGTGTCGAACTGCTTTGCTTTATCTTGGCCAGGTCGCAATTGTAAATGAGAACTTGTTCTCAACTTGCCTACCTGGTTAAATAAAGGTGAACTAAATAAATGAATAAATCATCATGTTTGGAGGAAAAAGAGGGAGGCTTGCTAGCTGAAGAACACCGTGAAGCACGGGGGTGGCAGCATCATGTTGTGGGGGTGCTTTGCTGCATGAGGGACTGGTGCACTTCACAAAATAGATTGGATCATGAGGACGGAAAATTATGTGGATATATTGAAGCAACATCTCAAGACATCAGTCAGGATGTTAAAACTTCCAAATGGACAATGACCGCAAGCATACTTCCAAAGTTGTGGCAAAATGGCCTAAGGACAACAAAGTCAAGGTATTGGAGTGGCCATCACAAAGCCCTGACCTCAATCCTATAGAAAATGTGTGGGTAAAACTGGAAAAGCATGTGCGCACAAGGAGGCATACAAACCTGACTCAGTTACACCAGCTCTGTCAGGAGGAATGGGCCATAATTCACCCAACTTATAGTGGGAAGCTTGTGGAAGGCTTCCCAAAACGTTTGACCCCATTTAAACAATTTAAAGGCAATGCTACCAAATACTAATTGAGTGTATGTAAATGTCTGATGCACTGGGAATGTGATGAAAGAAATAAAAGCTCAAATAAATCATTCTCTCTACTATTATTCTGACATTTCACATTCTTAAAATAAAGTGGCGATCCTAACTGACCTAAAACAGGGAATTTTTACTTGTCAGGAAATGTCAGGAAATCTGAAAAAATCAGATTTAAACTATTTGGCTAAGGTGTATCTAAACTTCCAACTTCAACTGTAAATACATTCATTATTTCTTACCCAAATGGGCGGCGGTTCGGGGTAAAGTATTAGGATTACTGTGAGCATAGTTACAAGAGAGAGTGTCTTTCTTTCTTTTTCCCCTCCCTCTTTTGATAAACGGTCATATCATCGTTAGTCCACTAGGGACCTATTTTCATCGTATTAAGTTTCTAATCAATAACCTATACCGTGTGTGTGTGTATCCTGTTTTATTATTTCGTTTGTTAGTAAATAAACAATTAAAACAATTTGTGTGGTACGGAATGATCAGTAAAGCTTGGGTTTGTGCAGATACAAGGAGTATGCAACATTCAGAATTATGAGACCGATATGAGGTAATGATTAATAAATGACTTATCAATATATAATTTAGAGTTTAATTAGGGAGAACTCGTTAAACAACTTCTTCCGCGGTGCCCCAAATCCTAATGAGTTAATTGTTACATGACTCCTTTAAATCACGTAACAATTAAACATTGTTGATTCGATACATAAGTCATCAGATTAATGAGTCACGTCACGACAGTAGTCATGGAGCTGCTGGGAATTGGGTCATTTATTGTAACGGCGTTCGTCTGTTGAAAGAAGAGAGTCGGACCGAAATGCAGCGTGTTGGTTACTCATGACTTTAATGAAAGAATCGCGGTACATGAAATAACTGAAAGACGAAAACAACAAACGGAACGTGAAACTAATTACAGCCTATCTGGTGAATACTACACAAAGACAGGAACAATCACCCACGAAATACAAAGCGAAACTATGGTTCCCTAAATACAGTTCCCAATCAGAGACAACAAGGATCACCTGACTCTGATTGAGAATCGCCTCAGGCAGCCAAGCCTATACAACACCCCTAATCAGCCGCGATCCCAAATACTACAAACCCCAATACGAAAAACAACATATAAACCCATGTCACACCCTGGCCTACCCAAACATATAACAAAAACACAAAATACAATGACCAAGGCGTGACAGAACCCCCCCCCCCACTAAGGTGCGGACTCCCGGACGCACCTCAAAAGCATAGGGAGGGTCCGGGTGGGCGTCTGTCCATGGTGGCGGTTCCGGCTCGGGACGTGGACCCCACTCCATTAATGTCCTTGTTCCTCCCCTTCGCGTCCTGGGATAATCCACCCTCTCCGCCGACCATGGCCTAATAGTCCTCACCCAGATCCCCACTGGACTGAGGGGCAGCTCGGGACAGAGGGGCAGCTCGGGACAGAGGGGCAGCTCGGGACAGAGGGGCAGCTCGGGACAGAGGGGCAGCTCGGGACAGAAGCAGCCCGGGACTGAGGGGAAGCGCGGGACTGAGGGGAAGCCCAGTACTGAGAGGAAGCCTAGTACTGAGAGGAAGCCCAGTACTGAGATGAAGCTCAGGCAGGTAGTAGGCTCCGGTAAATCCTGGCTGGCTGGCGGAACTGGAAGATTCAGGTTGACAAGCAGATCTGGAAGATTCTGGTTGACTGGCAGATCTGGAAGAGACTGGTTGTCTGGCAGATCTGGAAGAGACTGGTTGTCTGGCAGATCTGGAAGAGACTGGTTGTCTGGCAGATATGGAAGAGACTGGTTGTCTGGTAGATCTGGAAGAGACTGGTTGTCTGGCAGATCTGGAAGATCATGGCTGACTGGCGGATCTAGCTGCTCTATGCAGACTGACAGCTCTGGCTGCTTCTTACAGACTGATAGCTCTGGCTGCTTCATGCAGACTGACAGCTCTGGCTGCTTCATGCAGACTGACAGCTCTGACTGCTCCATGCAGGCTGACAGCTCTCTGCAGACTGGCAGATCCTGGCTGACTGGCACTTCTGGCGGATCCTGACAGACTGGCGGCGCTGGGCAGACTGGCGGCGCTGGGCAGACTGGCGGCGCTGGGCAGATTGGCGGCGCTGGGCAGACTGGCGACGCTGGGCAGACTGGGAGCACTGGCGGCGCTGGGCAGACTGGAGCACTGGCGGCGCTGGGCAGACTGGGAGCACTGGCGGCGCTGGGCAGACTGGCGGTGCTGGGCAGACTGGCGACGCTGGGCAGACTGGCGGCACTGGCGGCGCTGGGCAGACTGGGAGCACTGGCGGCGCTGGGCAGACTGGGAGCACTGGCGGCGCAGGAGAGGAGACAGGCTCTGGCTGCCCTGAACAGGCGAGGCGCACTGAAGGCCTGGTGCGTGGTGCTGGAACTGGTGGTACTGGATCGAGGACACGCACAGGAAGCCTGGTGCGGGGAGCTGCTACCGGAGGACTGGTGTGTGGAGGTGGCTCTGGATAGACCGGACCGTGCAGGCGCACTGGAGCTCTTGAGCACTGAGCCTGCCCAAGCTTACCTGGCTCGATGCCCACTCTAGCCCGGCCAATAGGAAGGGCTGGTATGTGCCGCACCGGGCTATGCTCCCGCACTGGAAACACCGTGCGCTCCATAGCATAACACGGTGCCTGCCCGGTCTCTCTAGCCCAATGGTGAGCACAGGGAGTTTGCGCAGGTCTCCTACCTCGCATAGCCATACTCCCATTAAGCCCCCCCCCAATAATTTTTTGGGGCTGCTTTTCGGTCTTCCAACCGCGTCGCCGTGCTGCCTCCTCATACCAGCGCCTCTCCGCTTTACCTGCATCTATTTCTTCCTTGGGACGGCAATATTCTCCAGGCTGAGCCCAGGGTCCTTTCCCGTCTAATTCCTCCTCCCATGTCCAATTCTCCAAGTGGTGCAGCCTCTCCCACTGCAACTGCTCTTCACGATTAACAGGGAGAGTTTGCTCAGGTCTGAACCCTGACTCAGCCACTCTCTCTCTGCGCCCTCCCCCAATAAATAATTGGGGGTTACTTTCGGTTTACGCTCTGCGTCGCCGTATTTTTCATTTCGACTCCATTCGCCTATAGCCCTCTTCGCATTGCTGCAGCGAATCCCAGGCGGGCGCCTGCACTCTCTCTGGGTCGGCCACCCACCTGTCGACTTCTTCCCACGTCGTATACTCCATGCCTCTACCGTCCATAACGTCCTCCTTTCGCTGCTGAAGCTGTCGCTGGCGCAGCCAGTTTACACACTGCTCGGTCCGTGAGTGGTGGGTGATTCTGTAATGGCGTTTGTCTGTTGAAAGAAGAGAGTCGGACCGAAATGCAGCGTGTTGGTTACTCATGACTTCAATGAAAGAATCGCGGTACATGAAAAACTGAAAGACGAAAACAACAAACGGAACGTGAAACTAATTACAGCCTATCTGGTGAATACTACACAAAGACAGGAACAATCACCCACGAAATACAAAGCGAAACTATGGCTCCCTAAATACGGTTCCCAATCAGAGACAACAAGGATCACCTGACTCTGATTGAGAATCACCTCAGGCAGCCAAGCCTATACAACACCCCTAATCAGCCGCGATCCCAAATACTACAAACCCCAATACGAAAAACAACATATAAACCCATGTCACACCCTGGCCTACCCAAACATATAACAAAAACACAAAATACAATGACCAAGGCGTGACATTTATCTATTATCTATTATGTTTGTTAAGTATAAATGAGTGAAACAAACATCTACATTATACGATGAGGTGGGGAATATCACAAAAGAGTGGACCATTCACAAGGGAACTTCTATCCTAAGGTTACTTGTCTTACCACCAAACTTCCACTCCATGTCAACCAGCTGGTTGACCATAAGAGTCTGCCCTACATCCAACCTGGACAACACTGGGTAGTGGCTGCTCCACTGAAAATAATTATTCAATCAATTACATTTTTTCTCAATTCAATATCCAACATGGAGGATAGGATATTAAATGTTGTAACATACCTGTTGTGAAAAATGGGCTGCCTTGGCATCATTGAATACTATCAATTAAAGTTATGGTTAAAAGTTGTTTAATGACACTGTAAAGCTCAGTACCAATATGGACTGTGGAGACTGGAGTATTTGCAGCTTTGATAGTGTACATGGGGTTTATTACATATATATTACAACATACCTAAAGCAAGAAGGTCCTCTTAGACTTGGTCTGCCGTCAGATTTTTCTTCAGGGCACCTAGAATGTTTTTCTTCCAATCTTGGTTTTGAGTTAAAATAAACTTACAACATGTACTTTGTCCATTTTAGGTTGCTGTAACCACATAATTAAATCAAACACATTTTACAGTGCATTCGGGAAGTCTTCATACCCCTTGACTTTTTCTTATGTTACAGCCTATTTCGAAAATGTATTGAATGGCATTTTCCCTCAATCTTCACACAATACCCCATAATGACAAAGTAAAAACAGGTTTTCAGAAATGTTTAGAAATGTATAAAAAATGTTTTGTTGAAATATCACATTTAGTATTCAGACCCTTTACTCAATACTTTGTTGAAGCACCTTTGGCCATGATTACAGCCTCGATGCTACAAGCTTGGCACGCCTGTATTTGGGGAGTTTCTTCCATTCTTCTCTGCAGATACCCTCAAGCCCTCTCAGGCTGGTTGGGAGCATCGCTGCACAGCTATTTTCAGGTCTCTCCAAAGATGTTCGATTAGGTTCATGTCCAGGCTCTGGCTGGGCCACTCTAGGACATTCAGAGAATTGTCGCGATGCCATTCCTGCGTTGTCTTGGCTGTGTGCTTAGGGTCGTTGGGTCGTAGGGTCGTAGGGATGGTGCCAGGTTTCCGCCAGACGTGACGCTTGGCATTCAGGCCAAAGAGTTCAATCTTGGTTTCATCAGACCAGAGAATTTTGTTTCTCATGGTCTGAGAGTGCTTTAGGTGCCTTTTGGCAAAAATCCAAGCTGGCTGTCATGTGCATTTTACTGAGGAGTGGCTTCTGTCTAGCCACTCCACCATAAAAGCCTGATTGGTAGAGTGCAGAAGAGATGGTTGCCTTTCTGGAAGGTTCTCCCATCTCTACGGAAGAGCTGTCAGATGACTATCGGGTTCTTGGTCCCCTCCCTGACCAAGGCCCTTCTCCCCCCATTGCTCAGTTTGGCCGGGCGGGCAGCTCTAGGAAGAGTCTTGGTGGTTCCAAACTTCTTCCATTTAAGAATGATGGAGGCCACTGTGTTCTTGGGGAACTTCAATGCTGCAGAAATGTGTTGGTACCCTTCCCCAGATCTGTGCCTAGACACAATCCTGATTCTGAGCTCTACGGGCAATTCCTTCGACCTCATGGCTTGGTTTTTGCTCCGACATGCACTGTTAACCATGGGACCTTATATAGACAAGTGTGTGCCTTTCCAAATCATGTCCAATCAATTGAATTTACCACAGGTAAGTTGTAGAAACATCTCAAGGCTGATCAATGGAAACAGGATGAACCTGAGCTCAATTTAGAGTCTCATAGCAAAGGGTCTTAATACTTATGTAAATAAGTTATTTAAGTTTTTTTATTTCATTAAAATTTGCAAAACTTTCTAAAAGTGATATACTAATTGATATACTAATATACTAAGATATGTGCTGGACTCTTTGCCATATTTTGGTGCCATATTTTGATTTAGGTGTATTTCACGTTGTGTACACGAGTTATTTCTAAATCTCTTTATTTGTGAGTGCTGTCTGTCAGTCTCACCACAGGGAAGCAGCATGAAACTCTTCATATGGTTTCTCAGAGGGCCTGCACTCATCCCATTCTCCTCTGCAAACTCATCTGCAAATACACACCACAATGAATGAAGGAAACACAGTCAAGTGGCAGTCTGTTCACACATCCAGCACACAATTAAGGATAAGATAATATATGTCTGTCCTCATGAGTGTGTTTACCTCTTTTGGCTCCAACAGGAAATTGAAAACAATCTCAGTCAGACTTGTAAATTGCTGCAGAGAAACAGTTTAAGAATACAGATTTTATAGGTCTATTCAGTACATTGATTCATAGTTGCCATAGATCTACTTTGTTGTTGGGGAAGATGGGCCAGACCTCATATGAATCATGTGACCGTACCTAGTCATGTGACCTGGGACGTGTAGAGCCTAACTACACACATTTCGAAACATTGCATCATACTAAAAGCAGCATGTTTCGAAATCAGTTAGGCTTTATGTCAATTCGTAAGTACAAGCAAGCATGCAGCTAATATTTGCAGGGGTGTATTCATTGCGTTCACCCTTTAAGAACCACACGGAAGCAAAGAGAAAAACGAGAGCTTCTATTGGACGAATTCAGGCAGGTCCTGCACCGTTTCGTTCCGTTTAAGAAACGTTTTGCAACAGAATTGGACGAATGAATATACCCCTGCAGTGTTTACAGTTAACTTTTGCTAACTGTACTGAGTTCATGCTCAAAACGACCATTTCACGTTATCGAATGCTCACCTGCTCGTTGAATTTGTTAATGTTCAGAAAGTCATTGCTCACAGAATCTGGTAAAGTATCTTTAGTAAATTGAAGTTGCACAATTGTTGCTGTCAGCTGGTGCAAGGATCAGCCAATTCAAAGTTTGTTTTCTTGCTATTCAACTCAGCACGTTCCATACTTGTTTCTTCTATTGTATTATGGAGATCTGCAAACAAACGTTAAAGTGCATGCCGCATCCTACTAGATGGGGTGAAAACTGATCATAATAGCGGAAGGGGGAAAAACAGACTCATAATATTCCAAAAGTAAACAAAATACAGTATATATATAAAAATAGATATATATTTTGCTCCTTAAGTCGGATTCAGATGTCCCATCAGATCCCCAGGCTCAGGAGCCTATATATAAATCCTGGTTTACTAATGCCATGTATTGGCCATTGAGAGGCATTGCCTCGATGACACCTTTGTACCCTTTTGGCATTCTCTCAATCAGCTTCATGAGGAATGCTTTTCCAACATATGCTGAGCACATGTTGGCTGCTTTTCCTTCACTCTGCGGTCTAACTCATCCCAAACCATCTCTATTGGGTTGAGGTTGGGTGATTGTGGATGCCAGGTCATCTGATGCAGCACTCCATCACTATCCTTGGTCAAATAGCACATACACAGCCTGGAGGTGTGTTTTGGGTCATTGTTCTGTTGAAAAACAAATTATAGTCCCACTAAGCACAAAGCAGATGGGATGGTGTATTGCTGCAGAATGGTGTGGTAGCAATGCTGGTTAAGTGTGCCTTGAATTCTAAATAAATCACAGACAGTGTCAAGAGCAAAGCACCTTCAGCTCCATGCTTCACGGGGGAAATACACATGCAGAGGTCATCCATTCACCTACTCTGCGTCTCACAAAGACACGGCGGTTGGAACCAAAATTCTAACATTTGGACTCATCAGACCAAAGGACAGATTTCCACTGGTCTAATGTCCATCGCTCGTGTTTCTTGGCCCAGGCAAGTCACTTCTTCTTATTGGTGTCCTTTGGTAGTGGTTTCTTTGCAGCAATTCAACCATGAAGGCCCAATTCACGCAGTCTCTGAACAGTTGATGTTGAGATATGTCTGTTCCTTGAACTCTGAAGCATTTCTTTGGGTGCAGTTCATTCTAATGAACGTATCCTCTGCAGCAGAGGTAACTCTGGGAATACACAATAAGAGCAGGGAATACATGATAAGAGCAGGGAATACACGACAAGAGCAGGGAATACACGATAAGAGCAGGGAATACACGATAAGAGCAGGGAATACACGATAAGAGCAGGGAATATACGATAAGAGCAGGGAATATACGATAAGAGCAGGGAATACACGATAAGAGCAGGGAATACACGATAAGAGCAGGGAATACACGATAAGAGCAGGGAATACACGATAAGAGCAGGGAATACACGATAAGAGCAGGGAATACACGATAAGAGCAGGGAATACACGATAAGAGCAGGGAATACACGATAAGAGCAGGGAATATACGATAAGAGCAGGGAATACACGATAAGAGCAGGGAATACACGATAAGAGCAGGAATACACGATAAGAGCAGGGAATACACGATAAGAGCAGGGAATACACGATAAGTGCAGGGAATACACGATAAGAGCAGGGAATACACGATAAGAGCAGGGAATACACGATAAGAGCAGGGAATACACGATAAGAGCAGGGAATACACGATAAGAGCAGGGAATACACGATAAGAGCAGGGAATACACGACAAGAGCAGGGAATACACGACAAGAGCAGGGAATACACGATAAGAGCAGGGAATACACGATAAGAGCAGGGAATACACGATAAGAGCAGGGAATACACGATAAGAGCAGGGAATACACGATAAGAGCAGGGAATACACGATAAGAGCAGGGAATACACGATAAGAGCAGGGAATACACGATAAGAGCAGGGAATACACGATAAGAGCAGGGAATATACGATAAGAGCAGGGAATATACGATAAGAGCAGGGAATACACGATAAGAGCAGGGAATACACGATAAGAGCAGGGAATACACGATAAGAGCAGGGAATACACGATAAGAGCCGCGAATACACGATAAGTGCAGGGAATACACGATAAGAGCAGGGAATATACGATAAGAGCAGGGAATACACGATAAGAGCAGGGAATACACGATAAGAGCAGGGAATACACGATAAGAGCAGGGAATACACGATAAGAGCAGGGAATACACGATAAGAGCAGGGAATACACGATAAGAGCAGGGAATACACGATAAGAGCAGGGAATATACGATAAGAGCAGGGAATATACGATAAGAGCAGGGAATACACGATAAGAGCAGGGAATATACGATAAGAGCAGGGAATACACGATAAGAGCAGGGAATACACGATAAGAGCAGGGAATACACGATAAGAGCAGGGAATACACGATAAGAGCAGGGACCTTCCATTGGATTTGGAAACTCAAGAAGGGATCTAATTCTGCACTAAACAGGACTCGAAACACCATACTAGTGTTTTCAATATTTTCCGTGTTAGTGCTCCCAGCCTCTTGCAAGGTGTTCCACAACTATTGATTAAGTGGTGTTTCAGAACACTTTAGGATGAATGTTTCAGTACACCTTCAATCGGTCCCATAACCCCTTTACAACCCACGTGTTTCAAAACTCCAGCAAAGTTAGTTTTGTCTCCTTAACATTGGTGGCAGTTCAGTTGCCACTAGTTTTAATGTTACAAAACACTTCATTGTGACAGGGCAGAAGCAAGTAAAACAAATAAAAGTGTGTCAAAATATAAAGGATCGTTTATGCTGAAACCCCCATATTAAACACCAATGGTATTCACAAGGTTGATAGGTTATATTTAGGATAACGTTTCACAGCTTTGTCATTCTATCTTCTTCTTCTTTTACATGTGATAAGGCCACACAGGGGGCCAGCGATAACGACAGACACCTGTGACAATCCGAAGTATCCAAAAAGGCCACTAGATGTCTTGTGATAAATTACACGTGCTTTGTTCATCTTACCTGCAAACCAAACTTGAATTCATGAACAAAGCACATTACATAGGCTACAATACAAAACACATTACATAGGCTACAATACAAAGCACATTACATAGGCTACAATACAAAGCACATTACATAGGCTACAATACAAAGCACATTACATAGGCTACAATACAAAGCACATTACATAGGCTACAATACAAAACACATTACATAGGCTACAATACAAAGCACATTACATAGGCTACAATACAAAGCACATCACATAGGCTACAATACAAAGCACATTACATAGGCTACAATACAAAGCACATCAAATAGGCTACAATACAAAGCACATTACATAGGCTACAATACAAAGCACATTACATAGGCTACAATACAAAGCACATTACATAGGCTACAATACAAAACACATTACATAGGCTACAATACAAAGCACATTACATAGGCTACAATACAAAACACATTACATAGGCTACAATACAAAGCACATTACATAGGCTACAAAACAAAGCACATTACATAGGCTACAATACAAAGCACATTACATAGGCTACAAAACAAAGCACATTACATAGGCTACAATACAAAGCACATTACATAGGCTACAATACAAAACACATTACATAGGCTACAATACAAAGCACATTACATAGGCTACAATACAAAGCACATTACATAGGCTACAATACAAAGCACATTACATAGGCTACAATACAAAGCACATTACATAGGCTACAATACAAAGCACATTACATAGGCTACAATACAAAGCACATTACATAGGCTACAATACAAAACACATTACATAGGCTACAATACAAAGCACATTACATAGGCTACAATACAAAGCACATTACATAGGCTACAATACAAAGCACATTACATAGGCTACAATACAAAGCACATTACATAGGCTACAATACAAAGCACATTACATAGGCTACAATACAAAGCACATTACATAGGCTACAATACAAAGCACATTACATAGGCTACAATACAAAGCACATTACATAGGCTACAATACAAAGCACATTACATAGGCTACAATACAAAGCACATTACATAGGCTACAATACAAAACACATTACATAGGCTACAATACAAAACACATTACATAGGCTACAATATACAAGCACATTACATAGGCTACAATACAAAACACATTACATAGGCTACAATACAAAGCACATTACATAGGCTACAATACAAAGCACATTACATAGGCTACAATACAAAACACATTACATAGGCTACAATACAAAACACATTACATAGGCTACAATACAAAACACATTACATAGGCTACAATACAAAGCACATTACATAGGCTACAATACAAAGCACATTACATAGGCTACAATACAAAGCACATTACATAGGCTACAATACAAAGCACATTACATAGGCTACAATACAAAACACATTACATAGGCTACAATACAAAACACATTACATAGGCTACAATACAAAGCACATTACATAGGCTACAATACAAAACACAGGAACATGTAAGACACATGTGTGATATAATTTAAAAGGGCACAGTTATGATGATGCATTTGTTATTATACCAATGGATTTAATAAGACTTCAGTCAATTAATAGAATGGGCAATCCTTTTTCAGTGACAACCTCAAATGTTTGGATATATTGTTATTGTGGACATTCGGTTACACGTACACGCATTCTCCTAACAAGGACCAGTGGGGTACTTACTAACTAGACCATGGGCTGAGCAGTTTATAAATGGTGTACAATGCAACGTAGGTCTATTAAGGGTTAACACTGGAAAAGGTAAATATATTTTTCATTCAGCTACAGCGTGATTCGAGACCCGGGAAAAGTTACGCCTGAATACTGTTGCAAAAAATAAGGAGAAAAAAGATTGCAGCAGGCAAGCTTGAGGAGTAAAGAACTCGGTTTAAATATTCTCCCACAGTGTAAAAAAGAAGAAGAAGGCGTGTGTAGGTTGAAGAAGGTAGAGTGTGGGCCAAGCAGTGAGAGAGGACCAATCAATTTAAACTGTTCCCCCTCTTTCTTTCCGAATGACAACCTCTGCAACAGGTAATTTTTTGTTATACAGTTGCCCTTCTCGTGATAAGTGTTCAAGTAGCTGTGCTCTCTGCAAAACAGCACTCAGGAGATCAATTTACGCCACAGCAGCATGCTGCTTGAGACCGTAAGAATTCCTGCATGAGGTTTGACCACTTTCTTACTTTTAGAGTCATTTGTTCGATTGGGAGTCATATTAATTCCCACTTTTTTTGCTTAAAGACATGCCACACTTCGATGTAATTGATGCAACAAGGTTGCGCGGATGTATGATTATGAAAGTTGGAGACAAGGAAGGAAGGGAAATATCCAACATATCCTCAAACATGGCAAATATAGGGCTATTTACTGTGAAATTGACTATGTACTGTGAACTGTATTGTGTTCTGTATCGGAATGTTTAATATTGCAGTTTAAATTCACGGAGTTGATCTGTGTCGCGCAGTTAGTAGCATGTACAGTTGGCAACAGACGTTGCGAGTGGAATCGAATGCATTTTTACGCGTGAGTAGGCTAGTTTGTGATTTTCAAGAAGACGGTGATTCATTTTTTTTAGCGTGTCTTTGGACGTTTATCTAAACGTTGGTTCAACTTGAACTCGACTACCGAAGTGTTACATTGCTATTGTGGCATGGGCACAATTTCCTCAAAATAATTTCAAGTTCGATTGCGACGTTTTTCATACAAGACAAGCGCATGTTTCCTAACTCCATGTCGTGCCAGAGAGAGAGACATCGTTTTTTTAAAATGGTTTATTTTGGAATAGTTGTTTTCTGTAAGAATATGTGTCTTCATAATCATTGTATGTACTGGGCCTAATGGGCCTACATTGTAATGCGGGAACTTAATATAATAGGTCTATAACCCTAGCCTAGTTGTTTGAGTGTTACATAATTCGTAAACTGTTGTGCACCAGCGTGGATTTTTATATCAAGTTTGCAGAGTCTTTGAAGTTGGGTCTTTATTCTCTGAGAGTTCACACGCATCAGCGCGAAAGTAATAGGATAATTGGCGTATTTGACTGTAGCCGACACCGCACCGTGTGAACCCGCTTGGGCCTGCTCAAGGCATGCCCGCCGTAGTGGGATTTCCAAAGATACATTTTTATTTACCACACATTCACGGATACCGTTTCTAATTAAGAACAAAAACTCATTGCTTTGGCTTGGTTGTTCATCTCTCGAGAACTATACTTTGTGCTTAGTGGCGAGGGATGGCACCATCTTCGGACCCCTCGTACGCGCTGCAGGCACACGTGTGAACACACTCATTTTAAAACATCCACGTTTCATTTTTTTCTGCCCCAGTTCGAACTATTTGGAGGTTACAAATATAACAAATACTGTAGGCCTACAGTTTCTTGCACACAGAATTTATGAATAGTACATTTGAAGGTAGGCTGCAGATTTGTAATGGCTGTTAGCGGTGACACCCCCTGTGGGTAAAAAAAAAAAAAAAACCTTTCATGTTGTAGCCCTAATCTCTGACATTCAGGCTGCCGAAAGAACTTTGATGTGGCCCCTTATTGTCCCCCCACCCTCCCCTCCACCTCCTACCTCCACCCTCTCAGTCGCCATGGCTTTTGCCAGTGTTAACTTCACAATGTGGCTTTGCATTTCAATGTGTTTCTTAAGAAGCAGTAAAAACAAGTGGTTTGAAAGCTTGTTGAAAATGTATTTATTTAGAGACTAATCTTGAGTCATTTAGAGAGGATCATTAAGACTCCTTGGCTGTGTGTGTGTGAGAGAGAGAGTGCGAGTGCGTGCGTGTGTGTGTGTGTGTGTGTGTGTGTCCCCGTAGTTTGCAGGATGCACCTGTGGCCCTGCCTGTTTCTGGTCTTGGGTATGGGCTTCTTCTTTTAATGCCTGGAATATTCATGCAAACGGGGATGTAGGTGTTGCATCGTAAGCTGTATGTGATCTTTCACTTCTTCTTTGGTTTATGGGGTGCTGCAGGGCTGACTTTTGAGCCCCTCCCGTTGATAATAACATTCAGCCAGTGGCTGAAATTATCTCTCTGAAATGATCTCTCAAACAAAACGACAGCAGTGCCCCAACACACGATTTCAATTTGGTAACCGCCTGATCACTAGGAACCAACCAGCCTTATCTGACCTCGCTCATTGCCCTCCAGCGGGGTCAAATCACTATCCTGCGAGACAAATTCCTCTCTCTCTCTGCAGAGGCATGTTTGACAATACTGTTGACCTGTTAGGTCCTTCCCGGCCTCTGTGTGTGTGTTTACTCCCGGGGAAGTGTATGGACATGTCTGGTCTGCTCCCGGGCCTCGTTATGAGCCCATTGTGCTGTATCCAGTGATGTAGTGGTGAACAAAAAGGTGGGTGCGCTGTAAACTTCAGTCAGGGGGCTAACGAGATAAGACGAACAACCACCGATATCGCCATTTTTTTGTAAACTGTTATTTGCATATTGATTGCATTTTAATGTAGGCATATAGTAGTGTTGAGGGAATAGTGCTTTTTGAGTTCAGTTAGTTTTTTAAAGTTTTTATTTTATTTTTACATTAAATGATTTTAGAGCTTTTTAATGGAAATTCCAAAGCCAAAAACATAGAAAATATTACTTGAAATAAATCAAATTATGCCCAAATCTATGGATTTCACGACTAGGCAGGGATGCAGCCATGGGAGGGGGTGGAGGGCCAGGGGGAGACAGGCCCAGTCAATCAGAATGAGGTTTTCCCCACAAAAGTGCTTTATTACAGACAGAAATACTCCTCAGTTTCATCAGCTGTCCGGGTGGCTGGTCTCAGATGATCCAGCAGGTGAAGAAGCTAGATGTGGAGGTCCTGGGCTGGCGTGGTTACACGTGGTCTGCGGTTGTGAGGCCGGTTTGACGTACCTCCAAATTCTCAAAAATGATGTTGGAGGCGGCTTATGGTAGAGAAAGTAACATAAAATGATCTGGCAACAGCTCTGGTGGACATTCATGCCAATTCCACGCTCTCTCAAAACTTGAGACATGTGTGGCATTGTGTTGTGTGACAAAACTGCACATTTTAGAGTGGCCTTTCATTGTCCCCAGCACAAGGTGAACCTGTGTAATGATCATGCTGTTTAATCAGCATCTTGGTATGCCACACCTGTCAGGTGGATGGATCATTTTGGCAAAGGAGAAATGCACATAAACAGGGATGTAAACAAATTTGTGCACAACCTTTGGGCCCCGACCTCAAGTTTTTGAACCTCTGTACTGTCCTCTCTGCTTGCTTCCTATCTCTCTGTGTCTCCTCTGCCTCCTCCTGCATGCATTGCAGCCTTTCTCAAGCTCACCACTGTCTGTGTTACTAGTACTCTCTGTAATGCAACATTAGAATGAGAACTAGCCTATTTTCTGCTCCTGCTGAGGTCAGGATCTGTTTAAAGTAGAACTGAAATGCTCGATTCAACCAACAACATTATTTTACATGTCAGTGTTTGGTAACCTCGTTGAACCATTGATTTACATGTCAATGTTAGGTAACCTTGTTATGAAAATGTATACTATTTGAAACAACGTCATGGGAATGGTAGTGTACGCGCTTTACTCATGACCTTTTGATCAAGACTGATCAAGAAGTGAATCAAATCTAACCTTAAACAATCAACTTGAGATGGACAAACTATAAGATACTCACAACCGTGTTAACAAACCTGTATAGTCCGGTCAAAAATCCACTTGCATACGTTTTTGAGCACATTGGTCAGAGGCATCATGTAAGGGGTGCGTACTGGCGGCAGAGAAGTCAGGTGCAGGAGAGCAAAGAACCGTGTTACAACGGCGCAGTTTAATAATAGAAATCACCGTAAACAAAACCATCACTACAATGGGTACACCCGTCGCACACCAGACATAATGTGCACAAGCACTTACAATAAACAATTCCGGACAAGGACATGGGGGGAACAGAGGGTTAAATACACACTATGTAATGAGGGTGTTGAAACCAGGTGTGTGGGAAGACGAGACAAAACAAATGGAAAATGAAAAGTGGATCAATGATGGCTAGAAGACCGGCAACGCCGACCGCCGAACGCCGCCCAAACAAGGAGAGGAACCAACTTCGGCGGAAGTCGTGACACATCAGATCGGCAGGGTAGCCTAGTGGTTAGAGCGTTGGACTAGTAGCCGGAAGGTTGCAAGTTCAAACCCCCGAGCTGACAAGGTACAAATCTGTTCTACCCCTGAACGGGCAGTTAACCCACTGTTCCTAGGCCGTCATTGAAAATAAGAATTTGTTTTTAACTAGTTAAATAAAGGTAAAATAAAAAAAATCTACTGTTACCTGACATTAGTAAACTAGCTAAATGCATGATGTCCACAATAAGAAAGCAGCTAGCTAGCATCAAATAAGTGTCTATAGTCCAGTCAAAACCCACTTGCACATGTTTTTGTGTTCATTCAGCAAGCAAGGTCTAGCTGTGTTAAACATTACAGTAGTTTCGACATGGGCATCATACTGTGTTAGCCAGCAAGCTAGCTAACAGAAAACAAGATTAGTAACCTAGCTAACTACATGGTCATGCACCTGATAATAAAGACACTTTTGAAGGGAGATCGTGTACACAATGCAGGAAATGTTATTCATATATATGGCTTGTATTGAGGGTCTTCAGATGTGTCAAATCTAGTAGAGGCTAGCTAGCTAGCTAGCTGGGCTAGAAACAGCTGGCTAGAAAAATTAGTATTCAAGCTGGCAAGTTGGCTAACTAGCAAGCTGTTCTGCTAACTTCACAAGCTAACGTTAGCAAAATATCCATCAATGATAACTGAGCTTGCCATTGTTTTGGACTAGCTGGCTATGGTAGACCACCTGGCACAGTATAATTTTCTATGTGTCATTCATGCCATGTTATCTGGCTAGTCTCTAGCAGGATAGCCTTCTAAAAAGGCACTTGTTTTCAGTTTTTTTTTATTGTTGTCTGGTCTGCCTTTCAGCCGAACCATTCAAGTGATGTCATTGATGACACATTATCAAGATGGCGGTAGTAGTCAGTAGTCAGATGAGGCCATTTTCAAATGTTTTAACATAAATATGTCACGTTGGCATAAATGGTCAGGAGATATGCGCAGGAATGCGTAATAGGGTTTTTTATTTACCCAAATTACATTGTGCCATGTTTAGGCACGGGGACGAAGACCAAACAAACAATTATACATAACACAGAGTATAAACCCAAACAAACATGCGAGGAGTACCTCGAATAAATACACAATCGAAACAATGATACCACACGGAACGAGACCCGTAATCATCTGCACAATCCACGTGGCACGAAGGCCAAAACAACACAGCACAGGTATTCACACGACCAACGGACATTGTAACAATAATCGACAGGACAATGGTGAACAAAGGGCACACTTATACAATTACTAATGAATGGGAATAGGGACCAGGTGTGCATGATGACAGTTCCGGAGGGATCTGTGACAAAATATGAGTTTTTCAGCAGAACATTATCACATTTGGTTATCAAAAATCACCTTAACTTTCAAAAATCTTTCAGTTCATCTTTAACATTAGCTTCTTACTTCATCCTAACACCAGAGCCCTTTAACATTACTGGAATATGAATAGAAGTCTCTGGCCTCCCGGGTGGAGCAGTGGTTAAGTGCACTGTACTGCAGCGCAAGCTGTGCCACCAGAGACCCTGGGTTCGCGCCTATGCTCTGTCTTAACCGGCCGAGACCGGGCGGTCCGTGGTGCGATGCACAATTGGCCTAGCGTCGCCCGGGTTAGGGAGGGTTTGGCTGGTAGGGAAATCCTTGTCTGCACCAGCGACTCCTGTGGCGGATGGCGCTCTGTTAAGAAGCAGTGCGGCTTGGTTGGGTTGTGTATCGGAGGACGCATGACTTTCAACCTTCGTCTCTCCCGAGCCGCACTGCGAGCCAGTACGGGAGTTGTAGCGATGAGACAAGATAGTAGCTACCACGAAATTGGGGAGAGAAAGAGGTAAAAAAAAAAAAAAAAGAAGCCTCTGCTGGCAGCTAGTCACCTGACTACGTGACTATTTACCAGTTGTGCACTAATTTTCCAGGAGTCTTGTTTTTTCTTTGTTTGGGAGATGTCTGGAGACACAGTCTGAGTCACGGACACCTTATGTCTGGCATCTCGCAAACCCATTAGCCTAGTCTGTCGGCGCCGTTGGTCTGCTGAGCCCAGCTCCGAGCTGGTGTAGTTTGTTTTCGCAGGTGCTGTGACTCGCGAGAGGGCTGTTTGAGAGAGTGAGGGAATGTGCTACTAACAAGGCAAACCCGAGGGGCGCACACAAACATAACAAACAAACAACTACTCATGATTCCACTCGTTCGCAAAGAGGCAGGCGTGATTACATCTCAAGAAGATCGACAATATAAGCTTTGATCAACACTGGGAACGTAATAATACGTGGGTAAACGCTCATTAACAAAATAATAAGGTGAGTAAACTCTGTTTCAGAAATAAAAAGATGCGAAATCTTGTTTGCGTGAGTTTATCCTCCACACTACATCCCTGCCTGTATCCCCAAACCTGGCCTTGAACTTCAGGAAGAAGAACACTTCATGTTGAGGAACTATATTGTTGATGTCGTTTCTTAAGCTGTTGCTACTAAGTTCCCACCGAATCCAAATGATTTTCGATAAATGTATTTTTACGTGTGAATTAGCTTTCAGAGCCTATTTTGGTGGGGATCTTCTCTGGTGCTCTGATTGTAGTGTCAATACTGTTGCTTAAAGACAACGAGGTTAAAGCTTATTTTTGAAACATGAGATCTAACTTTTGTGGTGGGCATTTGAGTAGAAGACGTACGTCCAAAATGTAGCACTGGTGTATTATAGTAATATTATAATACTATAATAATACATATTCAGGTCGCCACTTAGCTAGTGATTCTGTGTGATTAGATAAGGCATTTTGTATTTGACTCAAGATTCTCTCTGTTTAGTCTGTGAACTTGTAAGAGGGGGAAGTATGGGAAATGTATGTCAATTGTGTGAAATAATGCACATTTAAATGTGCTGTTTCGTGCACTCTCCTAACTGCGACATTGTTTTTCTGGTTTACCTCCAGGTTAGAAGAGAAACAAAAGAACAGTCCCTGAAGAACACAACTGCAACAGTAATGCCATCCAACAAGTATTCTCCAGCCAGCATGGTGGAGAGTGACAAGATGACTGCAACGGTAAGTAGGGGGGGGTTAGGTCTTCTGATGGTGCTATTGCCAACAAAGTCACCAAATATCCACGGTTCACATTGCTTTCCACTGGGTTTTGCTCCAAAATGCACACCACCATTCTGAGCACTGTTATGCTATACTATATATTGTCCCCAAATGTTTATTGAAAACATAAATGCACAGTAAGCATTTGTGGTCTCTCAAATACATCATTACAGTTGTTGGTTAGCTAGCTAGTGAATTTGAGCCATATTAGCATAGACGTTACATATAAGTCAAAAGACCTCAAGACAAGAAGGTGGTATCAAGAACAAGATAAAAAACTAGCTGAAGGGAGCCATCTACGGTTTACCACGTGGCAGCTTCGAGATGCGTAGACATTGTCATGATGTTGTCAACCCACCCTACATGTCATGGTAACTCATCTGCCTGCCTTTAGTGTCTGCCCCTCCTCCTCCTCTTCCTCCTGTGTTTGCCATAAGCCTCAGGCCTCAACTCCCTCCCCCAGTCAACTGGCCTGCCTCTGTGTCTCCCAGCCTCCCAGGCTGAATGTGCATAATCATTTGGCCTCAGAGAGCAAACTGGCAACTTCTCACAGTACATCTGGCCTGGATGTGTCATAGCCTTTCATGGAGCAGCCAGGGCAGCTGCCTCTTTAGAGAGAGAGAGAGAGGGAAAGAGGAAATGGAAGAGGAGGAGTGTGTGTGTGGTGAGATCCATCATCACAGTGGGCTCTTTATGTTCGGAATTAACACTCACTCTAGTGTGGACTTCAGGTGGCTGTTGTTTCCACCCATTGCTATTTCTTGGTATTGCAGTATTACTGATGTGCTGTTACCTATTTACACACCCCTCTCCTGTATTGGGGAACTGCAGTGCTTGGTACTTCACAGCAAATTACCGCCGTGTTTTCACCCTACAAAGCGCCCCCCCCTGCAATTCCATCAACAGGTGTTTTTTTTTCCACATCATATCAGATGAGATATGCCCCCGGCTCCAAGAGTTGAGATTCTCATAGTTTCTCGCTGCTCGGATACCACTCCTTCTGGTTCCCCCACTAACGCTCTCGCACATGATACATTGGGACAGTTGTGATAGTTTCGGTTGTATTGTTTTTGCCCTCAAATCCCTCTTTTTCCGTTCAGCAGGACAATCTATCTGCCCAGTTAATTAGAGTTGGAAGAATATTGACTTCCAGGCAGCCCCAATAGCATTCTCTGCCTGTTAGGTTTTGGGTTTCATTTCTGGATTATACCGTTAGTTACTTTGAGTCGCTGGACGAGTCAAATGGTTATGTAGTTATACAGTTACTTGAGTTTGTGTCGAAGACTCAGCCGGTCAAATGGGACAAATGGTGAAAAATGTTGTTATGGGATGAATGTCTCGATCAATCGGCATATCATAATACACGTCGTTAAGTTCTCTTCTGTGGTGTCCGTCCGTGTTGGAGCAGGGTGAGAGTGTGGCGTCAGGCTTGTGTCTGCTGCTCGTAAGCCGGAGTGTGATCGCTCTTCAGGGCATCAAGGAACAGCTCGATGGAGAGAGAGACCTGTTTCAAACCAGAAGGACCTGCTCTTTATTTTCTCTCGCTCTCGGGTTTCTACATGCTTTTCCAATGGGGAGTTTCTATGGTTTCTAGATCTGCCTTGCAGTCTGGTCCTCAGCTGTATGGATCTGTGATCTCAGAGCGTTTGTTCTATGGAAAGCAGTTAAAACACAGACATGTCGTCTTAAGCGTTGTGTCTGTTGACCAACTTCTCCGTTTATGGTTTCTGTTACGTTCTTATCTTGGTGCCTTTGTGCCGAGCAGGCGGAGTGAGTCTAGACTGTGAGAATGAGATTAACGGACGTCGGCTAAGCACCTTGACATGGCAAGCCAGTAACTTGTATTGTAAATGTGTCTGAAAGGTGTGTGTGCTTGTAATGCAATGCTGTATGTGTGTGTGTGTGTGTGTGTGTGTGTGTGTGTGTGTGTGTGTGTGTGTGTGTGTGTGTGTGTGTGTGTGTGTGTGTGTGTGTGTGTGTGTGTGTGTGTGTGTGTGTGTGTGTGTGTGTGTGTGTGTGTGTGTGTGTGTGTGTGTGTGTGTGTAATACTGTAGGTTCGGGTGTGGGTCCATTGAAAGGGCCGACTCTGCATAGTCTTTCCTAACATCTCCTTCCCCCCGCCCTGCCCCCCCCCCCCCGGAGACAGACAGGCAGATCAACCAAAGGTGTTGCTCCGCAATCTGTCAACAGACTTTGAATGAACCCATACATGCGTTGTCTTATGTCAGGCACCGATATGTTTCCTAAGTCTCCTGCGCTCTCCTAGCCAGATGTGGGGAGGAGGGGTGCAGACAGGGGGGTGGGGTAGCAGACGGAGCGTTAACACACGCAGAGGGGTGTCCTGGTTTGACAAGGCGACTCTCTCAGGTCTAATCTCACTAATGAGAGAAACTTTGGCACTGACCCCCCCGGCCTGGATGTGTCACTCTATCTCTCTCGCTCTCTCACTCTCTCTCACTCTTGTCTGTCTCTCTCACTCTTGTCTCTTTCTCTCCCTCACTCTGTCTCTCGCTCCTCTCTCTCTCTCTCTCCTCATTCTATCGCTCTCTATATTTCCCTCTCTTTAATTCTCTCTTTCTACCTCTGCCCCCTGTATGGCTTAATAATGGCTGTATCCTGGGTGAATTGAGTTCATTGGGACCTATGGCTGTACTGTACTGTGCCTTACTATATTATACTGTGCTGCGCTGCCTGCTTGTGAGGCCCAGGTTGGCTTTGGTGAAACGCAATTTGGGCTGACACACTGTTGCATGTGCGTCAGAATGAGTCTCACAGCCTGAGGGCTCTCTTTTCTCCTCCATTAAGTTTGTGAGGAGCGGAGAGAGAGAGAGAGAGAGAGAGAGAGAGAGAGGGAAGGAGAGAGAGAGGGAGAGGGAGGGAGGGAGGGAGAGAGAGAGAAAGAGAGAAAGAGAAGGACACAAGGGCACAGCAGCCAGAGAGAGAAACTGCTTAGTTATTTTTATATTGTAGTGCTGGTTTTCCAGAATGAGAGAGAACACACTGTGTGGCATGTAGGGCGCTATAAAATAATTTTTTTTTTTTGCCTGATTCCGTTTAGTCTTGCCCCAAAATCCGTTTTATCCTGTTTTTTTCCCAGGTTTTTGTTCTCAAAAGTCACACAGAAAAACAACTCAATTGAATGTTCTAAGTCCACAACAAATCTTAAACCACCTCAGGAGACCACTTTTGAGATCGAGAAGAATATAAGAAATGTAGAATTTTGGGTGTGGTTACCCTTTAATGCAAGTGTGCACCAGCAGTGTTTCTGTAGTGTACACCAGCAGTGTTTCTGTAGTGTACACCAGTGTTTCTGTAGTGTACACCATTGTTTCTGTAGTGTTCACCAGTGTTTCTGTAGTGTACACCAGCAGTGTTTCTGTAGTGTACACTAGTGTTTCTGTAGTGTACACCAGTATTTCTGTAGTGTACACCAGTGTTTCGGTAGTGTACACCAGTGTTTCTGTAGTGTACACCAGTGTTTCTGTAGTGTACACCAGTGTTTCTGTAGTGTACACCAGTGTTTCTGTAGTGTACAGCAGTGTTTCTGTAGTGTACACCAGTGTTTCTGTAGTGTACACCAATGTTTCTCTAGTGTACACCAGTGTTTCGGTAGTGTACACCAGTGTTTCGGTAGTGTACACCAGTGTTTCTGTAGTGTACACCAGTGTTTCGGTAGTGTACACCAGTGTTTCTGTAGTGTTCACCAGTGTTTTCTGTAGTGTGCACCAGCAGTGTTTCTGTAGTGTACACCAGTGTTTCGGTAGTGTACACCAGTGTTTCGGTAGTGTACACCAGTGTTTCTGTAGTGTACACCAGTGTTTCTGTAGTGTACACCAGTGATTCTGTAGGGTACACCAGTGTTTCTGTAGTGTACACCAGTGTTTCTGTAGTGTACATCAGTGTTTCTGTAGTGTACATCAGTGTTTCTGTAGTGTACACCAGTGTTTCTGTAGTGTACATCAGTGTTCCTGTAGTGTACACCAGTGTTTCTGTAGTGTACACCAGTGTTTCTGTAGTGTACACCAGCAGTGTTTCTGTAGTGTACACCAGTGTTTCTGTAGTGTACACCAGTGTTTCTGTAGTGTACACCAGTGTTTCTGTAGTGTACATCAGTGTTTCTGTAGTGTACACCAGTGTTTCTGTAGTGTACACCAGTGTTTCTGTAGTGTACACCAGTGTTTCTGTAGTGTACATCAGTGTTTCTGTAGTGTACATCAGTGTTTCTGTAGTGTACACCAGTGTTTCTGTAGTGTACACCAGTGTTTCTGTAGTGTACACCAGTGTTTCTGTAGTGTACACCAGTGTTTCTGTAGTGTACACCAGTGTTTCTGTAGTGTACACCAGCAGTGTTTCTGTAGTGTACACCAGTGTTTCTGTAGTGTACAGCAGTGTTTCTGTAGTGCATTTACATTTACATTTAAGTCATTTAGCAGACGCTCTTATCCAGAGCGACTTACAAATTGGTGCATTCACCTTATGACATCCAGTGGAACAGTCACTTTACAATAGTGCATCTAAATCTTAAAGGGGGGGTGAGAGGGAATACTTATCCTATCCTAGGTATTCCTTAAAGAGGTGGGGTTTCAGGTGTCTCCGGAAGGTGGTGATTGACTCCACTGTCCTGGCGTCGTGAGGGAGTTTGTTCCACCATTGGGGGGCCAGAGCAGCGAACAGTTTTGACTGGGCTGAGCGGGAGCTGTACTTCCTCAGTGGTAGGGAGGCGAGCAGGCCAGAGGTGGATGAACGCAGTGCCCTTGTTTGGGTGTAGGGCCTGATCAGAGCCTGGAGGTACTGAGGTGCCGTTCCCCTCACAGCTCCGTAGGCAAGCACCATGGTCTTGTAGCGGATGCGAGCTTCAACTGGAAGCCAGTGGAGAGAACGGAGGAGCGGGGTGACGTGAGAGAACTTGGGAAGGTTGAACACCAGACGGGCTGCGGCGTTCTGAATGAGTTGAAGGGGTTTAATGGCACAGGCAGGGAGCCCAGCCAACAGCGAGTTGCAGTAATCCAGACGGGAGATGACAAGTGCCTGGATTAGGACCTGCGCCGCTTCCTGTGTGAGGCAGGGTCGTACTCTGCGGATGTTGTAGAGCATGAACCTACAGGAACGGGCCACCGCCTTGATGTTGGTTGAGAACGACAGGGTGTTGTCCAGGATCACGCCAAGGTTCTTAGCGCTCTGGGAGGAGGACACAATGGAGTTGTCAACCGTGATGGCGAGATCATGGAACGGGCAGTCCTTCCCCTGGAGGAAGAGCAGCTCCGTCTTGCCGAGGTTCAGCTTGAGGTGGTGATCTGTCATCCACACTGATATGTCTGCCAGACATGCAGAGATGCGATTCGCCACCTGGTCATCAGAAGGGGGAAAGGAGAAGATTAGTTGTGTGTCGTCTGCATAGCAATGATAGGAGAGACCATGTGAGGTTATGACAGAGCCAAGTGACTTGGTGTATAGCGAGAATAGGAGAGGGCCTAGAACAGAGCCCTGGGGACACCAGTGGTGATAGCGCGTGGTGAGGAGACAGATTCTCGCCACGCCACCTGGTAGGAGCGACCTGTCAGGTAGGACGCAATCCAAGCGTGGGCCGCGCCGGAGATGCCCAACTCGGAGAGGGTGGAGAGGAGGATCTGATGGTTCACAGTATCGAAGGCAGCCGATAGATCTAGAAGGATGAGAGCAGAGGAGAGAGAGTTAGCTTTAGCAGTGCGGAGCGCCTCCGTGATACAGAGGAGAGCAGTCTCAGTTGAATGACTAGTCTTGAAACCTGACTGATTTGGATCAAGAAGGTCATTCAGAGAGAGATAGCGGGAGAGCTGGCCAAGGACGGCACGTTCAAGAGTTTTGGAGAGAAAAGAAAGAAGGGATACTGGTCTGTAATTGTTGACATCGGAGGGATCGAGTGTAGGTTTTTTCAGAAGGGGTGCAACTCTCGCTCTCTTGAAGACGGAAGGGACGTAGCCAGCGGTCAGGGATGAGTTGATGAGCGAGGTGAGGTAAGGGAGAAGGTCTCCGGAAATGGTCTGGAGAAGAGAGGAGGGGATAGGGTCAAGCGGGCAGGTTGTTGGGCGGCCGGCCGTCACAAGACGTGAGATTTCATCTGGAGAGAGAGGGGAGAAAGAGGTCAGAGCACAGGGTAGGGCAGTGTGAGCAGAACCAGCGGTGTTGTTTGACTTAGCAAACGAGGATCGGATGTCGTCGACCTTCTTTTCAAAATGGTTGACGAAGTCATCTGCAGAGAGGGAGGAGGGGGGGGAGGATTCAGGAGGGAGGAGAAGGTGGCAAAGAGCTTCCTAGGGTTAGAGGCAGATGCTTGGAATTTAGCGTGGTAGAAAGTGGCTTTAGCAGCAGAGACAGAGGAGGAAAATGTAGAGAGGAGGGAGTGAAAGGATGCCAGGTCCGCAGGGAGGCGAGTTTTCCTCCATTTCCGCTCGGCTGCCCGGAGCCCTGTTCTGTGAGCTCGCAATGAGTCATCGAGCTACGGAGCGGGAGGGGAGGACCGAGCCGGCCTGGAGGATAGGGGACATAGAGAGTCAAAGGATGCAGAGAGGGAGGAGAGGAGGGTTGAGGAGGCAGAATCAGGAGATAGGTTGGAGAAGGTTTGAGCGGAGGGAAGAGATGATAGGATGGAAGAGGAGAGAGTAGCGGGGGAGAGAGAGCGAAGGCTGGGACGGCGCGATACCATCCGAGTAGGGGCAGTGTGGGAGGTGTTGGATGAGAGCGAGAGGGAAAAGGATACAAGGTAGTGGTCGGAGACTTGGAGGGGAGTTGCAATGAGGTTAGTGGAAGAACAGCATCTAGTAAAGATGAGGTCAAGCGTATTGCCTGCCTTGTGAGTAGGGGGGGAAGGTGAGAGGGTGAGGTCAAAAGAGGAGAGGAGTGGAAAGAAGGAGGCAGAGAGGAATGAGTCAAAGGTAGACGTGGGGAGGTTAAAGTCGCCCAGAACTGTGAGAGGTGAGCCATCCTCAGGAAAGGAGCTTATCACGGCATCAAGCTCATTGATGAACTCTCCGAGGGAACCTGGAGGGCGATAAATGATAAGGATGTTAAGCTTGAAAGGGCTGGTAACTGTGACAGCATGGAATTCAAAGGAGGCGATAGACAGATGGGTAAGGGGAGAAAGAGAGAATGACCACTTGGGAGAGATGAGGATCCCGGTGCCACCACCCCGCTGACCAGAAGCTCTCGGGGTGTGCGAGAACACGTGGGCGGACGAAGAAAGAGCAGTAGGAGTAGCAGTGTTGTCTGTGGTGATCCATGTTTCCGTCAGTGCCAAGAAGTCGAGGGACTGGAGGGAGGCATAGGCTGAGATGAACTCTGCCTTGTTGACCGCAGATCGGCAGTTCCAGAGGCTACCGGAGACCTGGAACTCCACGTGGGTCGTGCGCGCTGGGACCACCAGATTAGGTGGCCGCGGCCACGCGGTGTGGAGCGTTTGTATGGTCTGTGCAGAGAGGAGAGAACAGGGATAAACAGACACATAGTTGACAGGCTACAGAAGAGGCTACGCTAATGCAAAGGAGATTGGAATGACAAGTGGACTACACGTCTCGAATGTTCAGAAAGTTAAGCTACGTAGCAAGAATCTTATTGACTAAAATGATTAAAATGATACAGTACTGCTGAAGTAGGCTAGCTGGCAGTGGGTGCGTTGTTGACACTACACTAATCAAGTCGTTCCGTTGAGTGTAATAGTTTCTGCAGTGCTGCTATTCGGGGGCTAGCTAGTAGTGTTGTTTACGTTACGTTGCGTTAAAAGAACGACAATAGCTGGCTAGCTAACCTAGAAAATCGCTCTAGACTACACAATTATCTTTGATACAAAGACGGCTATGTAGCTAGCTACGATCAAACAAATCAAACCGTTGTGCTGTAATGAAATGAAATGAAAATGTGATACTACCTGTGAATGCGACCGGGTTGTTGAGTTCTATTCAGAAGACGTTGGCTAGCTGTTGGCTAGCTAGCAGAGTCTCCTACGTTAAGGACGACAAATAGCTGGCTAGCTAACCTCGGTAAATTAAGAAAATCACTCTAAGACTACACACTCTAAACCTTAAACAACACTATTATCTTGGAACGAAGATACGAAGACAGCAAAGACAGCTATGTAGCTAGCTAACACTACACTAATCAAGTCGTTCAGTTGAGTGTAATAGTTTCTCCAGTGCAGCTAATCAGTGGACATTAGCTAGCTGGCTAGTGAAGACTACTTTAGGATGGCGAAATACGATAATTACGATAATTACGCAATTATCTTTGATACAAAGACGGCTATGTAGCTAGCTGAGAAGAAATTGCTAAGATTAGACAAATCAAACCGATGTGCTATAATGAAATATAATGAAATGTAATGAAAAAGTTATACTACCTGCGGGAGCGAAGCGCAGATGCGACCACTCGCTCCAAACCGGAAATCTTCCGGTACATCAGTGTTTCTGTAGTGTGCACCAGCAGTGTTTCTGAGGTGTACACCAGTGTTTCTGTAGTGTACAGCAGTGTTTCTGTAGTGTACATCAGTGTTTCTGTAGTATACACCAGTGTTTCGGTAGTGTGCACCAGCAGTGTTTCTGAGGTGTACACCAGTGTTTCTGTAGTGTACACCAGTGTTTCTGTAGTGTACACCAGTGTTCTGTAGTGTACATCAGTGTTTCTGTAGTGTACACCAGTGATTCTGTAGTGTACATCAGTGTTTCTGTAGTGTACACCAGTGATTCTGTAGTGTACATCAGTGTTTCTGTAGTGTACACCAGTGTTTCTGTAGTGTACACCAGTGTTTCTGTAGTGTACATCAGTGTTTCTGTAGTGTACACCAGTGTTTCTGTAGTGTACATCAGTGTTTCTGTAGTGTACAGTGTTTCATCAGTGTTTCTGTGTACATCAGTCAGTGTGTTCTGTAGTGTACACAGTGTTTCTGTAGTGTACACCAGTGATTCTGTAGTGTTCAGTGTTTCTGTAGTGTACACCAGTGATTCTGTAGTGTACATCAGTGTTTCTGTAGTGTACACCAGTGTTTCATCAGTGTTTCTGTAGTGTACACCAGTGAGTGTACATCAGTGTTTCTGTAGTGTACACCAGTGTTTCTGTAGTGTACACCTGTAGTGTTTCTGTAGTGTACATCAGTACACCAGTGATTCTGTAGTTCATCAGTGTTTCTGTGTACATCAGTGTTTCAGTGTTGATTCTGTAGTGTACACCAGTGTTTCTGTAGTGTAGTGTACACCAGTGTTTCTGTAGTGTACATCAGTGTTTCTGTAGTGTAGTGTTTCTGTAGTGTACACCAGTGTTTCTGTAGTGTACACCAGTGTTTCTGTATGTTTCTGTAGTGTACATCAGTGTTTCTGTAGTGTACACCAGTGTTTCAGTGTTTCTGTAGTGTACACCAGTGATTCTGTAGTGTGTTTCTGTAGTGTACATCAGTGTTTCTGTAGTGTACATCAGTGTTTCTGTGTTTGTTTCTGTAGTGTACACCAGTCAGTGTTTTCTGTAGTGTACACCAGTGTTTCTGTAGTGTACATCAGTGTTTCTGTAGTGTACACCAGTGTTTCTGTAGTGTACACCAGTGTTTCTGTAGTGTACACCAGTGTTTCTGTAGTGTACATCAGTGTTTCTGTAGCGCTCATGTGATTGCAGAGTTTGCAAAACAAATGGCTACTGGATTCAATGCAAAACGGTGATCATTAACATTACCACGAACAGCTACTCAAAGTGTAGACTAAACATAGGCGCACCACACGACACACTCAGACAGGACTCTTCCTGTGCCGTTTCACAAAGTCCCAGGACAATAGAAATCACTGATGCATTTTGTTCATGTCGTATGATTAACTTGGGCGGATTAATGTTCGATTCGATGAGATGTTTTTATTTAGTCACATGCACAGGTGTAGTTGCAGTGTACAGTGACATTCCTAAGCGCCGAGCTCCCAACAGTGCAGGTGTGAATGAAGCTATGAAATAGAAAATGTAGAATATATACATGTTTACAATCGTGACAGTGATGAATATTAATGTCCATTGGTGTGTGGGCAGGGTAATTGTCTGTTGAGGGTGGGGGGCTATACAGCAGCCTGATGGTCTGGGGGTAGAAGCTATTGGCCAGTCTGTTCGTTTTACCCATGACTGCACGCGTCTGAGTGATGGAAGTGGGGAGAACAGGCCATGGCTCAGGTGGCTGAGGTCCTTGATGATTTTCTTGGCCTTCCTGCGACACCTGGTGTTGTAGGTGTCCTGGATGGCAGGCAGTGTGCATCCAATTGATTAAGTTCAATACATTTAGTTGATTTCTTACTAAAGTTTAAAAAATATATATATATATGTGTAAAAAAAAAAAAATCCTTTTTATTGTCTGGATTCCGTGAATCCATGCAGGTTTTCCGCAACACAGATTTTTATAGGGCTCTAGGTATGGTATTGAACTGTACTCAGGTCTGCTGCACTGTTGTGCCCTGTGCTAGCCTGGTCTAGGTTGGGTTGTGTCTTGGCCTGTATCTGCTGGCTGGCTGCGTTAGCTTTGGCAAGTGACAGTGCCACCGGAGGACCGCTGTGGTGGGAAGTGTACCGTGTCTCAGTCTGACATTCCAGAGGAAGATTCCTGATAACCCACAGCTGTCGGCATTGTTCCAAGGCCAAGGGCTTACGCTCCCTGAGGAGGAAGCCTGACTTTGTTGAAGACCCTTAACTCTCTCTTACCCCTCGTTCCACCTCTCTCACCCTCCTCCCTCCCTCCTCTCTCACCCTCCTTCCTTCCTTCCTCTTCTCTCACCCTCTTCCCTCCCTCCTCTCTCACCCTCCTTCCTCCTCTCTCACCCTCCCTCCTCTCTCACCCTCCTCCCTCCCTCCTCTCTCACCCTCCACTCTCACCCTCCTCCCATCCCAGCCCCACGTTCTCTGTCATTGCAACAGAGGTGTGACAATCTAAAGATGTCAGATAGATGTTTTCACTCTTCTCAGTCCATTCTATAATCTCTGTATCTACAGTCACGTCCATAATTATTGGCACCCTTAATAAAGATGAGCGAAAGAGACTGTATGAAATAAATAATACAAATTTGGAGCTACACTATATAGTGTGGACACCCCTTCAAATTAGTGGATTCGACTATTTTAGCTGCGCTCATTGCTGGCAGGTGTATAAGATTGAGCACACAGCCATGCAATCTCCATGCCCAATCTCTACATTGGCAGTAGAATGGCCTTACTGAAGAGCTCATTGACTTTCAACGTGGCACCGTCATAGGATGCCACCGTTCCAACAAGTCAGTTTTCTGCCAAATGTCTGCCCTGCTATAGCTGCCTCACCTGCTATTGAATTATGCAAAATACCTTAACAACAACAATAGTTAATGAGGCAGTCTAGACAGCACAAGTGAGTGCAAGTAGGGTAGACAGAGCAGGTGAGTGCAGGTAGGGTAGATAGAGCAGGTGAGTGCAGGTAGGGTAGACAGAGCAGGTGAGTGCAGGTAGGGTAGACAGAGCAGGTGAGTGCAGGTAGGGTAGATAGAGCAGGTGAGTGCAGGCAGGGTAGACAGAGCAGGTGAGTGCAGGTAGGGTAGACAGAGCAGGTGAGTACAGGTAGGGTAGACAGAGCAGGTGAGTGCAGGTAGGGTAGATAGAGCAGGTGAGTGCAGGTAGGGTAGACAGAGCAGGTGAGTGCAGGTAGGGTAGACAGAGCAGGTGAGTACAGGTAGGGTAGACAGAGCAGGTGAGTACAGGCAGGGTAGACAGAGCAGGTGAGTGCAGGTAGGGTAGACAGCAGGTGAGTGCAGGTAGGGTAGACAGTGCAGGTTGGATAGACAGAGCAGGTGAGTGCAGGTAGGGTAGACAGAGCAGGTAGGGTAGACAGAGCAGGTGAGTGCAGGTAGGGTAGACTGAGAAGGTGAGTGCAGGTAGGGTAGACAGTGCAGATAGGGTAGACAGAGCAGGTGAGTGCAAGTAGGGTGGACAGTGCAGGTAGGGTAGACAGAGCAGGTGAGTGCAGGTAGGGTAGACAGAGCAGGTAGGGTAGACAGAGCAGGTGAGTGCAGGTAGGGTAGACAGTGCAGGTTGGGTAGACAGAGCAGGTGAGTGCAGGTAGGGTAGACAGAGCAGGTGAGTGTAGGCAGGGTGGACAGTGCAGGTAGGGTGAACAGAGCAGGTGAGTGCAGGTAGGGTAGACAGCAGGTGAGTGCAGGTAGGGTAGACAGTCCAGGTTGGGTAGACAGAGCAGGTGAGTGCAGGTAGGGTAGACAGAGCAGGTGAGTGCAGGTAGGGTAGACAGAGCAGGTAGGGTAGTCAGAGCAGGTGAGTGTAGGCAGGGTGGACAGAGCAGGTGAGTGCAGGTAGGGTAAACAGAGCAGGTGAGTGCAGGTAGGGTAGACAGAGCAAGTGTTTGGTGGTTTCAGCCCTGCCCCACCCCTTTATGTTAATTTAGTCATATATGCAATATGCCCAATGCATTTATGCAAATTAGGCACATATCATTTTCTTTATTTTAACACACCATAATAAAACAATACCTGATACAATATGAACATTTATATATGAATTCATTCTAAAATAAAATCAAAAGGCCATGTTTGACAATAAATTGAATACCTTCCCACCAAAATCCCTCATTATTTGTCCATGCCAGTAAAATGTTTTATGTGCTACAATTCAGTCAATATGATGGATTATAAAAATGCACAAAGTTTGGAGTTTCTTCATCCATTGTCCAACTGTTGTATTTATTAGAATTGTTAAAAAAAAAAAAAAAATTAAACTGATGACCGTTGCTTCTGTTTTCCATAGTGTTGTTGAGTGCTGTGTGTTGATAGATCCTCTCATGTCGTCCCCAGGCTGAGGTGAATGGGGACATGCCTGCAGCCGACGACAGTGACATGGAGATGACAAATGAGAACAGCCCGCTCACCCTGGCCGAACCTCACTCCCCGTTCAGCCCCAAGCAGAATGGAGATGCTGCCTCACCTGCAGGTCCGGAACACACACACACACACACACACACACACACACACACACACACACACACACACACACACACACACACACACACACACACACACACACACACACACACACACACACACACACACACACACGGGACATTCTCGGAAATCTTTCACCCCTCTCAGTTTACTTCAGGCCTTTGATCGCGTTATCACATCACACCTTCTGACCGCATTGAGTTACATCGTTCTCTCACCTCTCAACCCTAACCCTTCTCACAAAATCTCTGAAACCTGTGTTTTCATAAAGGGGTCAGCATGCTTCAGTTTGAGTGTGCTGGCATACTCCCTGGAAAGGCCTTTGCTTGAAAAACAAGAAAAAGCACCAATCGTACTGTTTGTCCATTTTGAGACGCCGTAACCAATATACACTTCCTCAAAATAGTCCAAATTAATCTAAGATAACTCAAGAAATCTGTCATTAATTTTTCAGAGAGATCTTATTTTACATCTAACTAAGTCGTTTGGTGTCTGAAAATGGGTGGTCTCTCATTGAATGACAAAGACTTTATTGAAGAATCCCCACTGTTGACCAAACACAGTTGAAGGGGCGTAGACTTCGGCTCCGAACTTCGTCTTGCCTCCAGAAAGAATGCTGTGTATCCGAACAGCCGGGAAAAATACCTTGCAGAAGTCCAAACAGGAAAAACACATGACAAAATGTCAGCGTAATGTTGGTAGCCTAGTGGTTAGAGAGTTGGGCCAGTAACTGAAATGTTGCTGCATCGAATCCCCGAACTGACAAGGTAAAAAATATTTTGTTCTGCTCCTGAACAAGGCACTGTTCCTAGGCCGTCATTGTAAACAAGAATTTGCTCTTAACTGACTTGCCTAGTAAACTATTTTTTTAAATGTTATATATGAACAAATTCTACTGAGCTGTTTTGACTGGGAAGCAGGCGGATGGCTTAAGTCACCATCCTTACCTTGTATCCCATGTCTCTCTCTCAGTTTCTCACCTCCCCTCTCTCTCCCTCTTGCCCCCCCACCCCTCTCTCCAGACTCAGATGTGAATCAGTTGTCTGGCAGCAGAAAGAGAACTAGGAAGAGGTCCTCAGAGGAGGAGTGCAGCTGGGACTCTACCTACAGTGAGGTGAGTTTCACACACACACACACACACACACACACACACACACACACACACACACACACACACACACACACACACACACACACACACACACACACACACACACACACACACACACACACACACACACACACACACACACACACACACACACACACTTCCTGAGGGTGTCTCAGGGGGTGTTGGCATATGAAAAAAAACACATTTGAGTTATACACCTCATACTCGTACAGGTTACCCACTTGTGCATGGACAAATATCTTCTTTCCCCCCCCATTTTTAAAAATGTATTTCAATGTTATGAATATCGCTAGCAACAACAGAATGAACCAATTATTATTTATTTCTCACCTCCTGATATTGAGCAAATGACACTCATTGGAGCCATTTACACTCACTTGCGTATCTGACAAAGGCTTTGAAAAAGCAACTGGGAATAGGCTGCGTAGAGCCGCTGGCTGCTGGCTTAGCTTTCTAGAACATCTGCTCGTAGGGAAAATGCCCTGAGCCCATTACCTTTCTAGCTAAGAGGCTATGTTAAAGTTTATACTTACTCTTCCAAATGTAATGTGGGGGGTTCAAAATAATGACAAACTATCTACCAAATCAATTTTTTTTTGTTTAAAAAAAAAAGTGAATTACTTCTCCTTGCATTCACCTGATAAGACAAGACTTTTGATTATTATAATTATTTTTTGCCTGGGAGGGGGACTCTGGTCAAGAAAAGGTTGAAGACCCCTGCCTGATATAGATGTATGCGTGCACACACACACACACACACACACACACACACACACACACACACACACACACACACACACACACACACACACACACAAATACTCTGGCAGACTGACGTCCAAAACCTGGTGGTTCAACGTGCTGCTATCTGGAGAGGACAAACACACACACACACACACACACACACACACACACACACACACACACACACACACACACACACACACACACACACACACACACACACACACACACACACACACACACACACACACACACACACACACACACACACACACACACACACACACACACACTGCTCCAGCTTTCTCCCACAGTCACTGTCATACCTGTGACCTGTAAACCAAAATAACTGTCTGTCTGTCTGGCAGACAGCTGGACTAACTGGTTCTAACTGTTAGGGCCACTGCTGGTATCAACTCAGCTTTGATATAACCACACATCTCTCATCAACTGAAACCTGAACGTTGATGATGATCATCTCGTAGCCAGACACCCTCTTCTCACACTCCTCCTGCACCCTGGAACCAAGACAAGCATGGCTGGTAATGCTGAAACCTGAGCTGTGTACAGTTGGTAGAAACGTTTTGAAACGGCAAGGCGATACCTGAAATTGCCCAATAAGAACACAGATTGTTGTGTTTTTTTAAACACTTGCCCTATTAAACACGACTCTGACGCTGTGTTTGCCTGGATCTTGGTCCCCTTGGTACCTATTGGTTGAGTGAAAGGGTTGTGTTGTGTCTTTTCTACAGCAGAAGGCCAAGGTGGCAGGGGTGGGGGCCCCGGAGTCGGGCTCGGGCCTGAGACAGAGACCTTCTCCCAGGACCATCTTCCAGGCCGGTCTGCTGGCCCCTCACAACAAACCGCGCAGCCGCGAGCAGAGAGGAGGAGGATGCCAGAGCAGGCTGGAGCACCACAGCAGCTCTCTGGTGAGACTAGACTGAATGTGCAACAACGTAATGAACAGACACGATAACTCCCAGGGCATATCCTATCCAGTCTGTCAAAATATTCAGCTCTGATCTTTTGTATTACAGTTCATTATTTACAATCATCTTTTTAATTCACTCAAATTTGACACCCCCTAATAAATGTTTTACTTTGTTCCAACAGTACCCGAGACATTATTTGACATTAAAAGAAGACATTGTGTCAATCGCATTAGCGATGACATGACTAGGTAGTCATGCTTTTGGCAGTCTCTCTGACTCTTGGCCCCAAAAGACAATACATGTTTCTCTCCGCGTATTCTCTCAGTTCTCTGAGACATGACAAGTCAGCACCTGTAGAAACACACCATCCAACATGACTTGTCTCAGTCAAACAGACACACACACACACACACACACACACACACACACACACACACACACACACACACACACACACACACACACACACACACACACACACACACACACACACACACACACACACACACACACACACACACACACACACACAGGAGATATGACGCTCAAAAAGGAGATATGAGTGGTTAGGTAGAGCTAAACCAGACCAAATCGTTGGAGACATAACACCGTAAGTGCTGCCTTTGTTTGAAAGGCTGTGGTGATTATTTCTCTCTCACCCACTTTTTCCTCAGTGTTTATTTTCTGAAGCCTCTTCTTTGCAGCGAGAGCCAGTTAAAACATGATTGTCTGCAGTCCGCCACGTGATGAGATTCCAGAAGTGATTACTTAAGTCCTCGCCGTCTCCGCTTCGTGACGGCGCCGACAACGTTTGGCGCCTCTCTGGATCTCTTTCTTTCCCTCTCTTTCGCTCTCTCCCTCTCCCTCTTGCGCTCTCCTTCTCCCTTTCCCTCTCTTTCTCTCTCTCCCTCTCCCTCTTGCGCTCTCCTTCTCCCTTTCCCTCTCTTTCGCTTTCTCTCTCTCCCTCTCCCTCTTGCGCTCTCCTTCTCCCTTTCACTCTCTATATGTTCTCGCTCTCCCTCGCTCTCTGTCTCGCTGTCTCTTTCTCTCTCTCATACCCTCTCTGTCTCGTTGTCTCTTTCCCCCCCCCCCCCCTCTCTCTCATACCCTCTCCGTCTGTCCCTCTGTCACAGTACCTGCATGAAGAGTTGCTTTGGTTCGGTTACCACTGAGAATCTTAATTGAATCGGAAAGAACACTTGAGCAGGTTTCAAGGTGTTGGTCTAAATTAGCTGTGTAGGTGTGGGAGTCCATTTGAGTCAGGAGGACTAAAACACACACGGATGGCGCTGAGAAATAGGGTTGGGTAGAGCAGAGAACATCAGGACCAACTTAAACCACAAAAAACACATACAAGTTCAACAGTTACTTGGTAACATTGTGTACTTTACACTGTAGATAGACAGGTTGTAATGACCAATGCAATACAATACACCCCAACTAACGTTTCATGCATTGTGTCTGCCTTTCCCCCTCCCTATCTCCCTCCCTACCCCTTTCTCTCACTCCACAGAGCCTGGCCTGCGGTGTTGGCCCCGGGCCCCTGGTGTCCGTGGTCCCTGAGGGCCCCTCCCTGGAGCTCCTGGAGCAGGACTCTAAGGACTCGGCCCAGAGCACCTCCAACTCCTCCACCTCCCTGATCTCCCATGCCACAGAGATTGCCTGCCAGCCGGAGTACAAGGTAACTGAACGGGGATCGAGGAGAGGGTAGGAGGGAGAAGGGGAGAGCGGGGGAGGGGGGTGAGAGAAGGGAGAAGTGAATATAGGGCCAATAGAAGAGGGAGTGAAGGTGAGACAGAGAAAGAAAGGGGAGGAGATCAAAGAGGTCGCTCATCCCGTCTTCTGTTTGTCCACCTGCAGAGAGAGTGTGTGCGTGGAGCATGGCTAACTGTGTGTGTTTGTACATCTCTGCACCCTTTGATGCCGACAACCTCACAGGTCTACACAGCTGTGTGGCGTGTGGTTAGTCGGTGGCACATGAAGTAAACGAAGTGTAACATTCTCGTGGTAAGACTTGAGTCTTTGTAATGTGTGGTTGGAGACCAAGCCATATCCGCAGTCCCCTCGCAGCGGTATATCCATTATGATTATGTGCACCTGGCAGTGTATCTATGCACTGACATGTCCCATGGAAGCTAAGATCTCCCCCGTCTCAAACTCCAAATCCAGGTCTCACACGCACACCCCGTTTTACCCCTCTAAACCCCCGCCCCCCTCTCTTCCCCTCGCAGGACAACAAGGGTTTTGGTATTGGGGAGCTAGTGTGGGGGAAGATTAAGGGGTTCTCCTGGTGGCCAGGCATCGTGGTCACCTGGCGCGCTACGGGCAAACGACAGGCCACGCATGGCATGAGGTGGCTGCAGTGGTTCGGCGACGGCAAGTTCTCTGAGGTGAGCATTGAGGAAGTGGGTTCCACAACCCTCCGTCATTGTTTTGGGCGAGCGAAACATTTTGGGTGTTATCGTAAGTCTGTCATAAAGTCTGCTGTATTATCAGGGCCAGCATGCACAAAAGCCATGTTTATACCTGGTGCTAACATGTGTCCTTGTCCTGATCTTGTCCACATTCTGATTGTGCCCACATTTTTAGACTGGTGTAGATGATTAAAAGATGCATTCCCTGTGGAGATAGTTAGGCACGAATATCTGGATATCAATCAAGTGTAAACAGATCTAGATGGTGAAACTATTTAAATCATCATTATACCGGCTTCTAAAATCATTGACAGGTAGCACCATTGCCTTCATAATTATCTTAAAATAAATAAATATTATCTGTATGCCAAAAAATGCATACAGGGAGGGACTAGGAAATCTGCAGTCACAGTGGCCGGATAAGATAGATATTTTAATACCATGTGTAGATGCAACACATCTTGATCAGATTGTGATTGAATCATCTTGATCAGATTGTGATTGAATCATCTTGATCAGATTGTGATTGAATCATCTTGATCAGATTGTGATTGAATCATCTTGATCAGATAGTGATTGAATCATCTTGATCAGATAGTGATTGAATCATCTTGATCAGATAGTGATTGAATCATCTTGATCAGATAGTGATTGAATCATCTTGATCAGATAGTGATTGAATCATCTTGATCAGATTGTGATTGAATCATCTTGATCAGATTGTGATTGAATCATCTTGATCAGATTGTGATTGAATCATCTTGATCAGATAGTGATTGAATCATCTTGATCAGATAGTGATTGAATCATCTTGATCAGATAGTGATTGAATCATCTTGATCAGATAGTGATTAAATCATATTGATCAGATAGTGATGAAATCATATTGATCTGAACATAAAACCCACATACACTATATATACAAAAGTATGTGGACACCCCTTCAACTTAGTGTATTTGGCTATTTCAGCCACACCCGTTGCTGACAGGTGTATAAAATTGAGCACACAGCCATGCAATCTCCATAGACAAACATTGGCAGTAGAATGGCCTGTACTGAACTGCTGTACTGCTAGAGCTGCCCCGGTCAACTGTAAGTGCTGTTATTGTGAAGTGGAAACGTCTATGAGCAACAACGGCTCAGCCGCGAAGTGATAGGCCACACAAGCTCACAGAACAGGACCGCCGAATGCTGAAGCGAGTAGCGCGTAAAAATCGTCTGTGCTCGGTTCTAACACTCACTACCAAGTTCCAAACTGCCTCTTGAAGCATCGTCAGCACAATAACTGTTTGTTGGGAGCTTCATGAAATTGGTTTCCATGGCTGAGCAGCCACACACAAGCCTAAGATCACTATACGCAATGCGAAGCACCGGCCGAAGTAGTATAAATCTCGCTACCATTGGACTCTGGAGCAGTGGAAACACGTTCTCTGGAATGATTATGCGTCACCATCTGGCAGTCCGACAGACGAATCTAGCCATGTATTCGACCCTACTTGCTCGAATACATAGTGAAAACTGTAAAGTTTGGTGGAGGAATAATGGCATGGGCTGTTTTTCATGGTTCGGGCTAGGCCCCTTAGTACCAGTGAAGAGCGATCTTAATGCTACAGCATACATTCTAGACGATTCTGTGCTTCCAACTTTGTGACAACAGTTTGGGGAAAGCCCTTTCCTGTTTCAGCATGACAATGCCCCCGTGCACAAAGCGAGGTTAATACAGAAATGGTTTGTCGATATTGGTGTGGAAGAACTTGACTGGCCTGCACAGAACCCTAACTTCAACCCCATTGAACACCTTTTGGATGAATTGGAATGCCGACTGTGAACCAGGCCTAATCGCCCAACCTCACTAATGCTCTTGTGGCTTAATGGTAGCAAGTCCCTGCAGCAATGTTCCAACATCTAGTGGAATGCCTTCACAGAAGAGTGGTGACTATTATTGCAGCAAAGGGGGAACAACTCCATATTTATGCCCATGGTTTTGGAATGAGATGTTCGATGAGCAGGTGTCCACATACTTTTGGTCATGTCGTGTATTAACGCAAGGTGTAAACAAGGCTCATGCGACACAGAGTAGGATTCCGTTTCAGATCATAATGAATAACATTATAGGGACAGGGCACCTGGTCCTAGATAAGACACTTGGGGCCTTTACTATGGACTTCTCAGTATTTGGTATTCAGACTTACCTTATTCAGTAGGGTAACGCACTCTGCAGATGTGGGTACATTGCACGCTCTCAGGGGCATCATGCACCCCAAGAATTTGAGGGGGCACAAACTATGTGAGGATGGCTGGGGGGTGGTCCAGAAGGGTGCTATGCCCCACCCCCTAGTTCTTAAGTTGTAGAATCTTTCAAACACCTGAAACAGCTTTTTCCTGCTGTCTAGAGCTACAATCATTACACTTAATTCTATGACAAAAGTATTTTTCTGCATATCTAATCATACCTCTTGAGCCGTCTGTATCCACCTGACTGGTGGTCTTTGTTGTTGTGTTGGAACTAATATATGCTTCTCTGCGTCTCTTCTAAAATCTGTGTAGAAGATGGAAAGGAACGTGAGTCTTATTCATTAGTTATTTCTTGCTTTTCTAAAGTCTACCAGCCTTTACCAGCAGGCCTGCCAGCTAAGATAGTTAGACAAGCTAACTACTCTAACTTGATTGACAGCGTTTTATATATCCCTGTTAGTGAGCATTTGGTCTTTGCCAAGATAATCCATCCACCTGACAGGTGTGGCATATCAAAAAGCTGATTAAACAGCATGATCATTACACGGGTGCACCTTGTGCTGGGGACAATTAAAGGCCACTTTAAAATGTGCAGTTTTGTAGCACAACACAATGCCACAATGGCACAAAAGCGTGCAATTGGCATGCTGACTGGAGGAATGTCCACCAGAGCTTTTGCCAATGTTCATTTCTCTACCATAAGCTGCCTCCAAAGTCATTTTAGAGAATTTGGCAGTACGTCCAACCGACCTCACAACCGTTTACAGAGGAAGCAAATGAAGGTAAACGAAACAATGTAATTAAATGATAATGTAGGCTATACCAACTGAAGGGAACTAATAGTAAATTGGCAGTTGAATATCTGTGGTTATTATTCCTGCTGACAGTCGATACTGATAGTGGCTAATATTTAACATGATAGAAATCGGAAACGGAGAAAGTCGGGGTAGCCTATAATTAAGACATTAGAGAGTGCCCATCCCTGCAAGTTAAAAGGCTGTACAAATGAAATGATGCAATAATGGCACCAGCATTTCATAAACTTTACTTTGGGAAAGTTGATATGTTGATATGCTTCAGTTAGCTGCCATATGACTAGTTTCAATTTTTTCTCCAGCCATCATAAGGTAAAATAGATCTAAAACCATTGTCATTTATAATTAGAATTCCCTTATCATTTACCTAGTTATTATCACGAGCTCTTATCGAGTTGTGAATGACAGTGCGTGGAGAATGGTGTATTATTATTATATTATTATTATTATTTATTATTATTATTATTTAGATGTTTTTCTCCCCCACTTGGAACCGGTTGGATCGCTAGACCTTATTTACGGTTTCCTCGCGAGAAAAAGGCGTTGGAATTATTAGGGAATTAAGTCAAAGTCAGACCTGGTTTTACAGAAAGCAATGAAGGAGGTTTTAACCCTCCATACCTCCACTCATCATCCTTCCTCCAGGTGTCTGCTGACAAGCTGGACTCCATCACTGCTTTCCCCAAGTTCTTCAACCAGGCCTCCTACACCAAGCTGACATCCTACCGCAGGGCCATCTTCCAGGCGCTGGAGGTAAGGAAGGGGGGGTTGAAGAAGAATGTGACAGAGTGAGAAAGGCTATATGTGTGTGGTTTAACGCTTACCTGCCTAGTGCCTACCTTCATGTCAGGTGTGTGTGTGTGCTTGTGTGCATGCCAATATAAGTGTGGTTGCCTGTGTGGGGGTGTGACAGCTGCACAATAAAGTCAATACAGGGCCTTGCTTTCCCTGCAGTTCCTTTATCAGTCTCTCAATACGAGGAGCTGTTAATCATTTTCGAAGACAGACACAGACAGACAGACAGATAAGCAACATGATGCAAAGAAAGCAACATGATGTTGAAAATAAGTCTAAAATACATATTTTCCAGGCTTTGAAGTTAGCTTAAATTTAGGTTCTGAATGAAAGGTGAAAATGATTCTTTTCTGGATGTTGAAATAAGGTTCATTTTCAGTTCTGAAAGAAAGTTGAAAATACATAATTGACAGACCAATACATCATTTATAGATGTATAGAATCTATGTCCGTGGACGTTGACATTAAGGCCAGACCGCTTCAGATCTAAACCAGACATATCCATCTATGTTTGGTTCTGCCCCTGAACAAGGCAGTTAACCCACTGTTCCTAGGCTGTCATTGCAAATAAGAATTTGTTCTTAACTGACTTGCCTGGTTAAATAAAAAATTAGTTATCCTGAGCCTATTTGCAATGTGTTTACACAGCGGGAAATGCAGAAATATAAGGATACATACTTGAAACCACTGATCATGACAATTTAGCCCACGGGATGAAACTCCTGGACAGCAGTTGTGACTAGTCTGATTGTCCATTTGACCTGTCCTGTGTTTAGGACATGTTGTTTGTTAACATCTTACCACATTTTTTATCGGATCGCCCGCCATTTAGGTTAGGCTATTTGATCGGAGAAACATGATGTTTCCATCTCTTAGCATTGTCTTTCATTATATCTCCAGCCTGTAGGCTACAGGAAAGGCCACATAGCCTACTCTGTCTACCATATGCTATATCTGATACATGATTTATGTTCGATCGTTTTTGGGACGGAATGTCGGTGGAGCGCTGCAGAGATGAATCCCTCCAACAGCACCCTGGACAAGCACGCTGGGAATGGACAACATAAATATTTTGCTTCCTTGCCTTTGACAAAGTGGGCACTGTTTATGCCAAGGCGGCGTCAGCCCTCACCTAAAAAGCCCATATGCCACTGGTTGAGAGAAATTGTCATAGTTTTTTAGAAGAATTATGTGAGGTTTTATGTGTTGTTGAAGGTGCTTCTTGGCCAGTTTAGCTCAGAAAATCCTGCCTAATGAGCGGGCCGACCCTACTTGTTCTCGACTCCTTGTCATGTTCTTTTGTGTGTTTGTTTGACTCTTTCCTCTGGTTAATGATGATCTGTCCGCCTTTGTGAGAAAGAGCGAGAAAGAGGAAGACCTGTGTGTCTAGTGAGATGTCTGTCTGTCTGTCTGTCTGTCTGGGTCCCTGTCTGTCTGACTGACTGACTGACTGTCTGTCTGTCTGTCGGTCTGTCTGGGTCCCTGTCTGACTGACTGACTGACTGACTGACTGACTGACTGACTGACTGACTGTCTGTCTGTCTGTCGGTCTGTCTGGGTCCCTGTCTGACTGACTGACTGTCTGTCTGTCTGTCTGGGTCCCTGTCTGACTGACTGACTGACTGACTGACTGACTGACTGACTGACTGACTGACTGACTGTCTGTCTGTCTGGGTCCCTGTCTGACTGACTGACTGACTGACTCTGTCTGTCTGTCGGTCTGTCTGGGTCCCTGTCTGACTGACTGACTGTCTGTCTGTCGGTCTGTCTGGGTCCCTGTCTGACTGACTGTCTGTCGGTCTGTCTGTCGGTCTGTCTGGGTCCCTGTCTGACTGACTGTCTGTCTGTCTGTCTGTCTGTCTGTCTGTCTGTCTGTCTGTCTGTGTCCCTGTCTGACTGACTGACTGACTGACTGACTGTCTGTCTGTCTGTCTGTCTGTCTGTCTGTCTGTCTGTCTGTCTGTCTGTCTGTCTGTCTGGGTCCCTGTCTGACTGACTGTCTGTCTGTCTGTCGGTCTGTCTGGGTCCCTGTCTGACTGACTGTCTGTCTGTCTGTCGGTCTGTCTGGGTCCCTGTCTGACTGACTGACTGACTGACTGACTGACTGTCTGTCTGTCTGTCTGTCTGTCTGTCTGTCTGTCTGTCTGTCTGTCTGTCTGTCTGTCTGTCTGTCTGTCTGTCTGTCTGTCTGTCTGTCTGTCTGTCTGTCTGTCTGTCTGTCTGTCTGTCTGCGAGCACAAGCCCCTTCTTGTAGTAGCCTAGTTCAGTCTGTTGTCTCTGTCTACCAGGTCTGTTTGGTCTCTCTCGTGTGCTTGACTGTCTGTATAGAGTACCTGCCTGTTTGATCACCTGTTTGTTTAGCAAGGATGACAATCATCTCTTCTCAGCTCCATTCTTCTCTCTGCCCCTCTTCGCCCCTCTCTTCTCACTTTCTCTCTCCCTCCCATCTCTTATTATCTTCCCCCTAACCTCCCTCCCCTTCTACCTCCCTTCCCTCTCTCCTTCTCCCCCCGCCTCCCTTTCCCCCTCCCTCTCTCAGATGGCAAGTCTGCGTGCTGAGAAGACGTTCCCTCAGTGTGAATCAGAGGGGCCAGAAGACCAAGTCAAGCCCATGCTGGACTGGGCCATCGGGGGCTTCCTGCCTAAGGGCCAAGAAGGCCTCAAACCCACAGACAACCCTGGTGAGACGCACCATCCAAAGCCAATATAAGGTCTAAATGTCATGGGCTGGGGTTTTCTCCTGCCTCCTCCTGTCTTGTCTAATATTGGAATGTTAAATGGATAGTTCACTTTTTAGAATTGTTTTGTTGTTGAAACTTCTCAAATGCGAATGATCCCTTGAAGCAATATTTTAGTTTTCACATCATACAGTAATTGTGAATGTGCCTAGGAAGTACCTATGAAGTCCAATAGATCACTGTTATAGCACCCAACTTAAAGGTGCAATGTGCAGAAATTTTGCCACAATTTTGTTGCTAACATTCTAATAGTTCAGGTGCTTTCAGTTTATTGTACCGTCTAAACCGCTGTGAAATATATTTTCAATAACCAAAAATATAATATTTTCAGCTTTTTAAAGCTGGTGTTCAAAATCGAAAAATAAAAGACGCAAAAACAACATTTATGAACGGGAAGCATAGAAATAGCGCATATATAACAGATCTACTGCTTCTTGAGAGTGACAGATCCATCACTCATATTTCTGTGTGAATTTGGTCGGGTCGCCCCAAAACGTTACATATTGTGGCTTTAAACGATAGCCCCAGTTAGGGCTGAGACAATAGTTGCTGACGTATTTAAGAGTTCCACCATTACTTTCTCTTTGATCAGTATGACACGTTTTTAATTAAATACTTTTAAGACTGACGTAATTTATTCCTGTCTCTACTTGGCATCCTAATCTGCCTCTCCTATCTCTGTCACATGATCGGTTAACTGTATGTTGGCACGTTGGTATTTCATTAGAGAGGAGGGGTGGTTATAGCCTAGGTACCAGTTCCTTCAGCGAATCCTTTTCCTGTGCTCCGGTTTCCACTAGTTCCCACAGCCACAAAGTCAAAATGGCCTAGATCGTAAAAATGTATGAAAAGGTTAGGGTTAGACATAAGGTTAGCAGTGTGGCTAAGGTTTAGGTTTAAAACAGTGGTGGCTGCTTGAGGGGAGGACAGTTTATAATAATGGCTGGAACAGACCAAATGGAATGGTGTCAAATACATGGATACCATGTGTATTTTCTATCATTCCACTGATTCCGCTCCAGCCATTACCACTAGCCCGATCTCCCCAATGAAGGTGCCACCAACCTCCTGTGGTTTAAAATCAGATTGTAACAAGAGAAGTGTTAGAAATAGATGGGGTTGTATGACTTTGTGGCTGTGGTAGCTAGTGATGACCAAAGTTGCTAGCTCACATCGAAATTCTCAAACTAAATACATACTGCAATTCCAACCACAAAATGTCATCTTAGTTTTGATTTCAAACCTAAAAATACCACAACTTGCCTAGGTAACATCTAAATGTTTGTTGTAGACTTTGTTCTAAATTCTATTTCTATTTCCGAAGCTCCGCATGCGGGATAATATTCATGTTATTTCCAACAACCAATGAGCAACTCCACCGTAGATACAGAGCATATTGAGCATTGGGATTGCCAAAAGGCCGGTCTCTTTTGCAACGACAAGGAGTGTAATGTTAGCAGAAAAGGCTGGTACTCACACTAGGGTGGTTAAGGGTTGTCTTCTGTTTAGTATGTTTTATTATGTCATCCACCATACTCCGGAGGTAAGGGTTCAATAGGTTTGTCGGGTCTAGTGGGCCAATATTACTTGGCCAATAATACACAGTAATATCAACCCGTACACAGTAATATTACATATATTCGTCGAGTATTTTAGGTACCGTATACTTTCTTCTACATGCTTTGACGGTTGTGTGTGTGTGTGTGTGTGTGTGTGTGTGTGTGTGTGTGTGTGTGTGTGTGTGTGTGTGTGTGTGTGTGTGTGTGTGTGTGTGTGTGTGTGTGTGTGTGTGTGTGTGTGTGTGTGTGTGTGTGTGTGTGTGTGTGTGTGTGTGTGTGTGTGTGTGTGTGTGTGTGTCCTCTCCAGATAGCAGCACGTTGAACCACCAGGTTTTGGACGTCAGTCTGCCAGAGTATTTCCCGACAGCCAAGAGGCCCCGCGTCAGCCTGTGTAAGGCCAAAAGCGGCCCAGAGGAGGTCTACAGTCGAGGTCAGAGGTCAACCAAATGGGTCTACCCGGGGTTATCAGGGTCATATTTATTAAGGCACCAAACGGAAGAAAACAGAAACGGGGAGGGGACTACTTGGATTTGTTCTATAAGAAACACTCATTTCCCATTTATCGTTGCAACATTTTTCTGACATTTTATGCCCTAATGAATACGATCCCGGAGTCGTCTGTGATTTATTGCTATGGCATGTTATTATTCATGTGACTCGAGACCTGTCTTTAATTGTTGACCTGCATGTGTCTCTTCTCTCCTCTCTGCCCTTCAGAACAAATGGTGCATGAAGTTTTGAAGAATAACAGAAGTATAGAAGGTACGTTCTCCTTTTAGTTTCAGATATTTCTTTCTGGTTCTTTCAGATATTGTAGAAAGTATTCATACCCCTTGACTTATTCCACATTTTGTTGTGTTACGGCCTGAATTCAAAATGAATTAAATTGTTATTTTCTTCCTCAACCACCCATTCCTTCTTTTCACTCTGTCAATTAGGTTAGTGTTGTGGAGTAACTACAATGTTGTTGATCCATCCTCAGTTTTCTCCTATAACAGCCATTAAACTCTGTAACTATTTTAAAATCACGTTTGACCTCATGGTGAAATCCTTAAGAAGGACACCTGTATCTTTGTGGTGACTGCGTGTATTGATACACCATCCAAAGTGGAATTGATGACTTCACCATGCTCAAAGGGATATTCAATGTCTGCTTTTTATTTGTACCCGTCTACCAATAGGAGCCCTTCTTTACGAGAAGTTCTTTTCCCTGGTATTTGTGGTTGAATCTGTGTTTTAAATTCACTGCTCCACTGAGGGACCTTACAGATATTTGTATGTGTTAGGTAGAGTTGAGATAGTCATTTAAAAAATCAAGTTAAACACTTTTATTGCACACAGAGTGAGTACATACAATTCATTAAGCACATTTTTACTGCATAACAAAGGGGTTGAATATTTATTGACTCAAAACATTTCAGCTTTTCATTTTGTATTCCTTTAAAAAAAAAAAAATGTTTTTAACACTTTGACCTTATGGGATATTGTGGGTAGGCCAGTGACTAAAAAACACCTCAACCCGTTTTAAATTCAGGCTGTAACACAACAAAATGTGGAAAAGGTCAAGGGGTTTGAATACTTTCTGATGACACCGTAGCCGTTGAACATGAGCTGCGAAAAGTGTTTTCGTCGAAAGTCTCCGTCTAGCTCATATTTGTTTCGCGCAGACTTTTGCCTCTCTTGCGGGAAGACAAGAGTGGCAACCTTCCACCCACTTTTTGAAGGAGGCCTTTGCCAAGCATGCAAGGTTAGTGCACTTCTCTAATGCCCTCTCATTCAGAAATGACACGCTGACAAGAAATACACCTATATTACATTTACACTGTCATCACGGTCATCAGTCTCACACAGCCATCTTTACCAACCGCCACTGAGTCTCGATCCCATTGAAAGAGTCAGGACATCCTGAGGTGAATGACGCCTACCTACCTGAACGTGTAATCCAATCCTGAATCCCTGCGCTGGGGGTGATGGTGTTTATTCGTGTGTTTGTGCGGCTCTCTGGAGGAAGACTTTCCACAGAAGTCATCTCGAGCTATTTTGTCAATAGAACCACTGTGTTCAGAACTTAAGAGTGAGACATGCCTAGGCCTGCCTCTCTTGTGTCAGGGACTAGAAGCATCAATACCAGGCCTGGCTGACTGCTTCTATTGACATTACCTCCAGTCCAATAGATCATTACCACAGGTGTGACTGTTCATATTGAACATGATCATATTAGGTCATCTCATCCAGACCTGGGTTCAATTACTATTCGAAGTCTTCCAAATACTTTTAGCGTTTGCTTTAGCTTGTATGGAGTGCCAGAGGGTTTGTGGCATTGAGGCTATTCTATTTGCTTCAGGAAAGCTCAAAGCTCATCATTGTTGAACCCAGGTCTAATCACACCATCGTATTGGGTTTCTGAAGCAATGGCCTTTATTCAGACTTATCGAGGTCTCAGGAAGTTCTTATAGGAACTATTGGCTGAAGCATTCCCTTTTTTATTAGCAGCTTTGTTGTAATGGGCTCGGTTCCATCATAGTTCAAATAGCTTTGTTAAGTGCAATGGGTGCATGGTGAGTGACCGGTACAATTGCAGTGATGTTGATGTCAGTTTACAGCTTTGTCAATGTGTCCCAGAGCGGTGCCTTTGTGTCTGTGGACTTTGGTCTCTGTGTTTAAAATACACAGATGTTAATATTTCCCTTCCCAGGAACTGAGGCCTAGACCGAACCATGAAAAACAGACAACAGATCCAGACCATTATTCCTCCTCCACCAAACTTTACAGTTGGCACTATGCATTCGGGCAGGTAGTGTTCCCCTGGCATCTGCCAAACCATATTTGTCCGTCGGGACTGCCAGATGGTGAAGCGTCACTCCAGAGAACGTGTTTCCACTGCCCAAGAGTCTAATGGCGGCGACGCTTGGCATTGCGCATGGTGATCTTAGGCTTGTGTGCGGCTGCTTGACCATGGAAACCCATTTCATGAAACTCCCGACAAACAGTTCTTGTGCTGACGTTGCTTCCAGAGGCAGTTTGGGAACTCGGTAGTGAGGACAGATGATTTTTATGTGTTACGAGCTTCAGCACTCTGCGGTCCCATTCTGTGAGCTTGTGTGGCCTACCACTTCGCAGCGGTCCCATTCTGTGAGCTTGTGTGGCCTACAACTTCGCGGCCGAACCGTTGTTGTTTCTAGATGATTCCACTTCACAATAACAGCACTTACAGTTGACCGGGGCAGCTCTAGCAGGGCAGAAATTTGACAAACGGACTTGTTGGAAAGGTGCATCCTATGACGGTGTCACGTTGAAAGTCACTGAGCTCTTCAGTAAGGCCATTCTACTGCCAGTGTTTGTCAATGGAGATTGCATGGCGGTGTGCTCGATTTTGTACCCATGTCAGCAAATCCACTCATTTGAAGGGGTGTCCAGATACTTTTGTGTATATTGTGGATCTTTGTATTCGCATTCTTGTTTTGATTTCCTGCCTCACCATACATGCTCAAACTGGTTAAAGATCCTGGTGTCAAGAAATGTAGTATTTTGTTGTTGTTCTGTAAGTGAACACTGGCATCTAGATATTGTTGTTAATGACTGTTGTTGCGTGCGTGTGGTAGGACGTGTATCTGGAGATATCCTACATGTATGATGACGACGGCTACCAATCCTACTGCACGGTGTGCTGCGGGGGCCGCGAGGTGCTACTATGTGGGAACGCCAACTGCTGCAGGTTTGGACTCAACACTCACCTCGTTAACCGTATCTCGGTAATCTTCTGAGAGTGTGGCCCAAATGCTACCCTTGTCCCTTTTATACAGTCTTAGGGAAAAAAGGGGCACTTTCTACAACCGAAAAAGGTTCTTCCGCTGTCCCCATAGGAGAACCCTTTCCAGTGAGGTTTCTGCATGGAACCCAAAAGGGTTCTCCTTTGGGGGCAGCTGAAGAACGCTCTTGGAACCCCTTTTTTTATTTTTCTAAAAGTGCAGTGCACTACTCTATGGGCTGTGGTCAAAAGTAGTGCACTAGGGAATATGGTGCTATTTGGGACGGGCTGTATCTATACTGTGCCATTAGTGTATTATTCTGCATCTTAACTGTAATCTGCTGTATCTTAGTTCATTTCAACCCTCTTTTATGTTTTGCCTTCTCGGTCTGCTTCTACTTTTTCTTTCGCTCTCCTTTCTCTCTAACCTGCTGATTAGATGTACACTGCTGTGAAAAAGTATTTGTTTTCTATTTTTACATATTTTTTTATACTGAATGCACTGTTTGGTTTTGCCAGACGTAAAGGAACCCATCTCGTCCGAAAAGTTGACTCAAGTTTGCCAACAAAAAAAGCACCTGGATGATCATCAAGACTCTTGGTAGAATGTTCTATGGACAGATGAGTCAAAAGTATCACTTTTTGGACGACATGGGTCCCATTATGCCTGGCGAACACCAAACACTGAATTCCACAGTAAGAACCTCATACCATATCAAGCATGGGGTTGGTAGTGTGATGGTTTGGGGATGCTCTGCTGCCTCGGGACCTGGACGACTTGTCTTAATAGAAGGAACCATGAATTCTGCTCTGTATCAGAGAATTCTCCAGGAGAATGTCAGGCCATCCGTCTGTGAGCTGAAGCTGAAACGCAGCTGGGTCATGCAGCAAGTCAATGCTCCAAAACACACAATCAATGCTACATGAAAATGGCTAAAGAGCAACAAATATGAAGTTTTGGAATGACCTAGTCAAAGTCCAGACCTAATCCAAATTGAGATGTTGTGGCAGGACTTGAAACGAGCAGTTCATGCTTGAAAACCCACAAATGTCGCCGAGTTAAAGCAGTTCTGCATGCAGGACCGGACCAAAATTCCTCCACAGTGACATTAGAGACTGATCAACAACTACAGGAAGCATTTGGTTGCATTCATTGCAGCTAAAGGTGGCACAACCAATGATTTAGTTTTTCACCTAAGGGAATTGGTTGTTGCATAACTTTGTTAATTAAATAAATTAGGTATATATTTTTTGTGTTATTTGTAAACCTTATACAATATTAGATTTTGGTTAAAGATCTGATAACATTCAGTAATAAAAATATACAAAAATAGAGAAAATCAGAAAGGGGGCAAATATTTGTTCACAGCCCTGTATATGTTTCCTCTATGTTACCTTTTATTTTCACTAGTTCCACCTGCTTTCTCTCTCTGCTTTCTCTCTCTGTCTCTCCCCCTCCCGCCATATCTCTATCCCATTCCCCCCATATCCCTCTCCCATCTCTCTGTCCCTCTCCCCCCCATATCTCTCCCCTGCCCCATATCTCTCTCTCCCCCTCCCCCGTATTTCTCTCTTTCCCCATCTATCCCTCTCCCTCCCCCACATATCCCTCTCTCTCCCTCCCTCCCCTTCCCCCACTCCCTCCCCATATCTCTCTCTCCCCCTCCCCCGTATTTCTCTCTTTCCCCACATATCCGTATCTCTCTTTCCCCATCTATCCCTCTCCCTCCCCCACATATCCCTCTCCCTCCCTCCCCTTCCCCCACTCCCTCCCCATATCCCTCTCTCCCCCTACCTTCCCTCCAACCTTTCCCTCCCCCTCTCCCCTCCCCTACTCGTCCATCTCCCCTTTTCCCCCCTCAACCTTATCACACCCGTTTGTCTCCTCCCCTGCAGGTGTTTCTGTGTTGACTGTCTGGACATTCTGGTGGGCGCAGGGGCGTCGAACAGTGCCCGTAACCTGGACCCGTGGCGCTGTTTCATGTGCCAGCCCCTGCAGAACTACGGCGTGCTCAAACGACGCCACGACTGGAGCATGAAGCTGCAGGAGTTCTTCGTCAACGACAACGGCCAGGAGTTTGTGAGTCCCATCAAGATGCTTTAGTTAACTCCTAACATTGACCCTTGTCCCACTACCGAGGCCAAACTAACTTCGCTCATACAGTATGTAGGGCCTGCCGTTCTTCTTGGTCAGGTCACAGAGTCAGGAAAAGTTCAGGGTCCCACTTCATAGCAACACTACTACAGTACATACAGTGTCTGTGTTTGTTTATATAAACATTTTGATTTGGTCTATATGTTTCTCAGGAAAGCCCAAAGATCTACCGGGCTGTCCCTGCAGAACAGAGGCGCCCCATCCGCGTGCTCTCACTGTTCGATGGCATCGCCACTGGTAAGTGTGCGTGTGTGCGTGTGTGCGTGTGTGCGTGTGTGTGTGTGTGTGCGTGTGTGCGTGTGTGTGTGTGTGTGTGTGTGTGTGTGTGTGTGTGTGTGTGTGTGTGTGTGTGTGTGTGTGTGTGTGTGTGTGTGTGTGTGTGTGTGTGTGTGTGTGTGTGTGTGTGTGTGTGTGTGTGTGTGTGTGCGCGTGTGCGTGTGTGCGTGTGTGTGCACGCGTTAATGCATTACTCAAGTGTAATATTCAGAACCCGCAAAAAAAATATCTTGACGTATGTTTAGGCTACTTAGTGCTACGAGACCTAGGATTCAAAGTGGACCATTATATTGCGTCAGAGGTGTGTGAAGATTCCATATCGGTGGGGGTCGTCCGACATGAAGGAAGAATCCAGTATGTGCACGACGTGCGCAACATCTCCAGGAAGAACGTAAGCAGATCTCCCTCCCTCTTTCTCTCTCTCTCTTCTCTCTTCACAGTCTTTACATATGGTTGGGCAGAACAAATTGAATCTGAGTTAAATCATATAGAGGGAGGGGTGAGAGGGGAGAGTAGAGTACTAGGTTTGTCTCTAAAGCAAAGATCCAATCCGTTCCCCAATGACTCATTATGTTGTCGTGTTAAAGCAGGTGCTTCTTTTCCTTCTCATAATTCAACATATGACAAAGTATCGTTATATTTAACAAAAGTAACACGTTACTTTACAATGTCACTTTGTGTGGAAAGTAATCAGTTATATTACTTTGTTTTACTTTCATGGAAGAAATCTCAATCTCCCTGTTTGTTTGACTGTCGGAGGGAGCAAGGCGATCCATGTGCACTCTACCAAAGATTACTAACTCGGGTTTGATCGCTGCTTTCCTGTACTAGTCGACAAGTACTGCGCTATCATATGGGCTGCTTAATTAGCCATGTACACTACCGTTCAAAAGTTTGGCGTCACTTAGAAATGTTCTTGTTTTTGTCCATTAAAATAACATCAAATTGATCAGAAATACAGTGTAGACATTGTTAATGTTGTAAATGACTATTGTAGATGGAAACGGCTGATCTTTAATGGAATATCTACATAGGCGTACAGAGGCCCATTATCAGCAACCATCACTTCTGTGTTCCAATGGCACGTTGTGTTAGCAAATCCAAGTTTATCATTTTAAAAGGCTAATTAATCATTAGAAAACCTGTTTGCAATTATGTTAGCACAGCTGAAAACTGTGGTCCTGATTAAAGAAGCAATAAAACTGGCCTTCTTTAGACTAGTTGAGTATCTGGAGCATCAGCATTAGTGGGTTCGATTACAAGCTCAAAATGGACAGAAACAAAGAACTTTCTTCTGAAATTCGTCTGTCTATTCTTGTTCTGAGAAATGAAGGCTATTCCATGCGAGAAATTGCCAAGAAACTGAAGATCTCATACAACTCTGTTTACTACTCCCTTCACAGAACAGCACAAACAGTCTCTAACCAGAATAGAGAGGGGTGTGAGGCCCCGGTGCACAACTGAGCACATTAGAGTGTCTAGTTTGAGAAACAGACTAGAGGTCAACCGAATATGATTTTTCAACGCCGATACCGATTATTGGAGGACCAACATTTTTTTATATATATATTTGTAATAATGACAATTACAACAATATTGAATTAACACTTTTATTTTAACTTCAAATAATACAGGTTGAAACAGGTTCAATTTGGTTTAAATAATGCAAAAACACAGTGTTGGAAAAAAATGTAAAAGTGCAATTATGTGCCATGTAAAAAAGCGAAAGTTCCTTGCACAGAACATGAGAACTTATGAAAGCTGGTGGTTCCTTTTAACATGAGTGTCCCGTCTTCCTCCTCTTCATCTGAAGAGGAGAGGCGAGAAGGACCAGAGGACCAAAATGCAGTGTGGTATGTGTTCATGGTGAATTTTAATAAAGAAAACACTGAACACTGCAACACTATACAAAAACAATAAACCAATGACGACCGTGAAGCTGCAAATGAGACCTGTGCTGACACAAGCCACTAACATAGACAATAACCCACAAACAAACAGTGCAACCCAGGCTACCTAAGTATGATTCTCAATCAGAGACAACTAATGACTCCTGCCTCTGATTGAGAACCATACTAGGCCGAAACATAGAAATCCCCAAATCATAGAAAATCAAACATAGACTGCCCACCCAACTCACTCCCTGACCATACTAAATAAATACAAAACAACGGAAATAAAGGTCAGAACGTGACAATGAGTCTTCAATATTCCCAGTTTTAGGTTATAGGAATTATAGGACTATTTCTCTCTATAACATTTGTATTTCATATACCTTTGACTATTGAATGTTCTTATAGGCACTATAGTATTGCCAGCCTAATCCCGTGAGTTGATAGGCTATGCTCCTGTTACGAATAACTATGAGTGGTGGATGGAATCAGGCGCAGAGAGCAGGGTTCTGTCGTTTATCAAATTTATTACACCGGTGCAACCGAAAATGATCACGCCAACACACAGGGCGTATATAGGTTGCCAGTCCAAAACAACAGGACAAAATAGACCAGAGAATAAAGATAAGAAAACAAATCACACCATCAAACACAGAGTAACAAAAAACAAGCCCGCACAAAATACCTAGCGGCCCTAGTGCCCTTAAATACCCTACAAACAAACCCTAATACAAAACAGGTGTACCCAATTAACCACTAACCAACACAAACGGAAAAGGAATCGATGGCAGCTAATAGGCCGGTGACGACGACCGCCGAGCCCCGCCCGAACAGGAAGAGGCACCCTCTTCAGCGAGGTTCGTGACAGCTCCAAGCATTGCGAAAAGCTGCTGGCAAATGCAGGAAAGTGCTGTTTGACTGAATGCTTACGAGCCTGCTGCTGCCTACCACCAGTCAGACTGCTCTATCAAATATCAAATCATAGACTTAATTATAATACAATAAACACACAGAAATACGAGCCTTTGGTCATTAATATGGTCAAATCCGGAAACTATAATTTCGAAAACAAAACATTTATTCTTTCAGTGAAATACAGAACTGTTCCGTATTTTATCGAACGGGGGCAACCCTTAGTCTAAATATTGCTGTTATATTGCACAACCTTCAATGTTATGTCATAATTATGTAAAATTCTGGCAAATTGATTACAATCTTAGCTAGGAAGAAATGGTCTTCACACAGTCTTCATCCAGGCAGCCCAAACTGCTGCATATACCCTGACTCTGCTTACACTGAATGCAAGAGAAGTGACACAATTTCCCTAGTTAATATATTGCACTATTAAATCCATTATTAAAACATTTTAAGAATATGGCACCACAACAAACCTGCTAAGAGAGGGCCGCCCACCAAAACTCACGGCCCCGGCAAGGAGGGCATTAATTAGAGAGGCAACAAAGAGACCAAAGATAAGCCTGAAGGAGCTGCAAAGCTCCACAGTGGAGATTGGAGTGTCTGTCCATTGGACCACTTTAAGCCGTACACTCCAGAGAGCTGTGCTTTACGAAAGAGTGACCAGAAAAAAATCATTGCTTAAGGACAAAAATATGCAAAAGGAATGTGGGAGACTCCCCAAACATATGGAAGAACGTACTCTGGTTAGATTAGACTAAAATTGAGCTTTTTGGCCAACAAGGAAAATGCTATGTCTGGCGAAAACCCAACACCTCTCATCACCCTAAGAACACCATCCCCACATTGAAGCATGGTGGTGGCAGCATCATTCTGTTTTTCATTGGCAGGGACTGTGAAACTGGTCAGAATTGAAGGAATGATGGATGGTGCTAAATACATGGAAATTCTTGAGGGAAACCTGTTTCAGTCTTCCAGAGATTTGAGACTGGGACGGAGGTTCACCTTCCAGCAGGACAATGACCCTAAACATACTGCTAAAGCAACACTTGAGTGGTTTAAGGGGAAACATGTAAATGTCTTGGAATGGCCAAGTCAAAGCCCAGACCTCAATCTGTGGTTTGACTTAAAGATTGCTCTACACCAGCTGAACCCATCCGACTTGAAGCAGCTGGAGCAGTTTTGCCTTTGAGAATGGGCAAAGATCCCAGTGGCTAGATGTGCCAAGCTTATAGAGTCATTCCCTAAGAGACTTGCAGCTGTAATTGCTGCAAAAGTTGTCTCTACAAAGTATTGACTTTGGGGGGGTGAATGGTTATGCACACTCAAGTTTTCTGTTTTTTGTCTTTATTTCTTGTTTGTTTCGCAATAAAAAAAATATTTTGCATCTTCAAAGTGGTAGGCATGTTGTGTAAATCAAATTATACAAACCCCCAAAAATCTATTTTAATTCCAGGTTATAAGGCAACAAAATAGGAAAAATGCCAAGGGGGGTGAATACTTTCGCACGCCACTTTTGCCACAAGTGTCACTTTTGTAATGCATTACCCCCAACACTGGTCATAAGGAGTAGTCCTCGTCAGTGTCATGGAAAATCAAACAATTGCACACATTCATACCACACACCTGTTACTGGTTTGTCCTGTCTGGACCAGGCCATTGCCTGTCCAGTCAGGACAGTAGTACCTTATTGTAACCTAATGAGCCTCACCTTATAGTGAATGCCATCCCCCCTGACCTACATTATGTGGATCCACAATGAACCCTATACAAACTCATGGGCTCGCAAGGGCTCTTTTGAGAGCTTCAACACAAGAGCACAAACATACAAACACATCAACAGACAACATTAACCACTCCCAAGTCGAACCTAAACACATAGCTCCACCACAGCTGCAGAGAGGGGCGTGCTGGCGGGTTGCATGAGAGTCCGTGAGGTCATCTGGTTTAGAGGACAAAGCACAGCCTCTTGTCAGAGTAAATCCCACAGAACCCATTCACCCCTTTGTCAGCGACTCAGAGCACTCCTCAAAGAGGGGCTGGGCCCAGAGAGGGTCTGCTCTGGCCCTGCTTGGGGAAGCTACACCTCTCTCTCTCTCTCTCTCTCTCTCTCTCTCTCTCTCTCTCTCTCTCTCTCTCTCTCTCTATCCAAGGCCTTTGTCACAGATGAAAAGGCCCCTATGTAGAGCTGGGGAGGAGGGGGGTGTTCTGTAGGGAAGTGGGGTGGGTGGTATGGGGAGGGGGTCTATATGGGTCGTTCTGTAGGGTGGGGGTTGGTGTTTATACAGTGCCTTCAGAAAGTATTCACACTCCTTGACTTTTTCCACATTTTGATGTGTTGTGTTTCATTATTACAAATTAAATATGAAAAGCTGAAATGTCTTGAGTCAGTAAGTGTTCAACCCCTTTGTTATGGCAAGCCTAAATATGTTCAGGAATAAACATTTGCTTAATATTGTATGTAAATGTGATATCTTTTTTTTTTGTACATTTGCAAATCTAAATGACAGCGTAAAAAGAAAAGACTGTATCGCTTGCATAAAATATTCCAAAACACGCATCCTATTTGCAATAAGGCACTAAAGTAAAACAGCAAAAAATGTGGCAAAGAAATGAACTTTGTCATGAATACAAAGCCTTATGTTTGGGGCAAATACAACACAGAACATCACTGAGTACCACTCTTCATATTTTCAAGGATGGTGGTGGCTGCATCATGTTATGGTTATGCTTGTCATCGGCAAGGACTAGGGATTTTTTTTTTAGGATAAAAATAAACGGAATAGAGCTAAGCACAGGCAAAATCAGAGAGGAAAACATGGTTCAGTCTGCTTTCCACTGGAAGACAAATTCACATTTTCAAGTTTTGCCATAGATTTTCAAGCCGATTGAGGTCAAAACTATAACTAGGCCATTCAGGTACTTTCAAATATTGTCTTGGTAAGCAACAATTTGGCTTTGTGTTTTAGGTTATTGTCCTGGCTGTCTAGCAATATATCAACAACCAACTTGACATAGCTTGAAGAATTGTAAAAAGAATAATGTGCAAATATTATACAGTCCAAGCTCTTAGAGACTTACCCAGAAAGACTGACAGCTGTAATCGCTGCCAAAGGTGATTCTAACATGTATACTTATGTAAATGAGATATTTCTGTATTTCATTTTCAATACATTTGCAAACATTTCTAAAGACATGTTTTCACTTTGTCAATAAGGGGTATTTTGGGTGAGAAAAAAAATCTATTTCATCCATTTTGAATTCAGGCTGTAATGTAACAAAATGTGTAATAACTCAAGTACTTTCTGAAGGCACTGTACTACCCTGTGTTGGGGGTGGTGGGCAATATGGATGAGGTGATGGGGGGGGGGTGACACTATGTAGGGATAGGATAGGGGGGATTGGGAATGACAGAACGGCAGATGGGGGCAGATGTTGGGGCATTGACGTGTGTTACACTCAGTCTGATAGGAGGGTGGTGTGATTGTCTCACACAGATAGAAGAATGGGGTCCATTTGACCTGGTGATCGGAGGAAGCCCCTGTAACGACCTGTCCATCGTCAACCCCGCCAGGAAGGGATTGTACGGTAAGAAATCGAATCAAAATAATGCATTTGAATCAAACTTCATTACATGTATTAACAAGCATGCTTCACTTCACTCCAATTAGGGTTTAGAATTCATGCCAAGTGTTGCAGGCTAAAATTCCAGTGAAGTAGTTCTTATGAAATGTCATTTATATCCATTCCCTCTTACATGTACATTATAGACGTGTACCTCTAAACGTCCAGGGCAACGTGTAAGGTATAAGAATCAGGGATATTTGAAACTCATAATGACAGATGCATTATTGGAATTAGGGCTGGGCGGTATACCGTATTTGACTTTAGACCAGTTTTTATGCACGGACCGGTTTGGGTTTTTACTTTACCTTCTGTAACAGTATGTGAATGTTTGGTTTGTTACATGTGAAACGCTGTGTGTAATGTCCCTTTTTATAGTTTACTCCGCTACTTGAGACATCTCTCTCCCCTCTCTCTCTCCATGCTGTTTTGCACCTGGACCGAGCTCGGCCCCGTCGATTAAGGAGCGCATTTGTTGTTGCTCGACCATGAGACGGTTGCGTTCAGTGGTCCATGCAGCACAAATGTTGAGGACTACGATTCTGTTTCCACTTTGCTTCTTAATATAAGTCCTCAAGCGTTCTATAATTACCCTATTATTTAGTGTTTCTTACATCAGCAAACAGCTAATTTGTCTTTTCTTAGCAGGTTGTGGCTAAGTCATGTTAGCCACTAATGCTAGTCACTAGTTAGTCAGAGCAAATGTAGCTAGCTATACAGCCTGATACCAGTGTTGGTGTAGGCTTCAATCAGCATGTTGTTTGTGTAACAATATCTTCTAAATCGAAGAGGATGAATATGTTAGCTACATGAAGTAGCTAAGAGAAATCATTGAACGTAGCCAAAGATTATAGTGTCCCCTAGGATACACTGACCAACACTTTGGTTCCTACCTTGTCACAATAACTCCTCCCTGCCAGTTTAATTTGTTATCATGTCAAATAACACTGTATTCAAAGCGCCCACTATTATCTTCTAACTGTAGAATTTGAATAAACATTATTTTTCCATCATCCCATCAGTTCACCCAAGTGTTTTGATCTAAATTGTAAGTCAAATCACAACATTTGGTTAAAAATAAGGCCTAGTTGTCACGTTGGTCGTAAGGAGGAGACCAAGGCGCAGCGTGATACGAATACAAACGAAAAACCACATAAACATACAAAAACGCTAGACAGGACAAAACACATATATCACCCTCGTCACACCCTGACCTAACCAAAATAATAAAGAAAACAAAGATAACTAAGGTCAGGGCGTGACACTAGTTTTCTTGCCCATATCATGAAGCCCTATGTGGCAGTGATCTCAAATGGCAATGATCTCAAATGAGTGCAGGAAGTGCAGAAATGTATGAAAATTAAGAAATGTATTTTTGGTTTAAGTTTAATTGAACAGTATAAAACAATCTGAATAGAGATAGATAAACCCATTGGAATCACTTAGAACGTATGTGTTGGCACCCTAGGGTCTCAAATCACTCATAAAGCAAAATTAGAACTTTTTAAAATCCAAAACATAAAATACAGTCACATTATATATGATATTTTGGCCATATCGCCCAGCCCTAATTGCAATTGATGTACATTATTATTCAGTTTACATTGGACTGTAGTAGGAATCTCCTAGTGTGTTCTCCTCATCCCCCGTCTGTCTGTCTGTCCAGAGGGCACAGGGAGGTTGTTCTTTGAGTTCTACCGCCTGCTGAGTGAGGCCAAGCCCAAGGAGGCCGAGGACCGCCCCTTCTTCTGGATGTTCGAGAACGTGGTCGCCATGGGCGTCAACGACAAGAGAGACATCTCCCGTTTCCTCGAGGTTTGTTGTGTCCACAATATCAATTCAATATCAACGGATCAATACAAGTGACAACCTCAGAGGTCTTTGGCAGTACCTCGTGAGATAGCCTGAGAAGTCGTCTCGTCTACTGAAAATGTGTAACCCTCGGTAGCAGCGGCATGTTCAATTAAACACCGACCTGTGTGTGTGTGTGTGTGTGTGTGTGTGTGTGTGTGTGTGTGTGTGTGTGTGTGTGTGTGTGTGTGTGTGTGTGTGTGTGTGTGTGTGTGTGTGTGTGTGTGTGTGTGTGTGTGTGTGTGTGTGTGTGTGTGTGTGTGTGTGTGTGTGTCCTACAGTGCAATCCAGTAATGATCGACGCCATTGAGGTGTCTGCGGCTCACAGGGCTCGGTACTTCTGGGGCAACCTACCAGGGATGAACAGGTGTGTGATGACCACAGTGTGTTTCCTATACTAACACAATCTTTCATATTCCTGTTGTTACTTTACAATACAAAAATGACCAAATTGCACTGTAAAATCTAATGGTAATTACACAGTAATAACTTATGAATTACTTTTACTTGTTTGTTAATTTGGAATTCATTAAACGCACCATTTGATAGTTGCCACATGTGTTTAGTAAGTAAATGCGAGGAAGTACACATTGTTACCGGTTGATACTAGTGGAAACCGTACAGTAAAATAAAGTGCTAGCCACTTCACTTTACGGATCTCTTAGAGGATTCCATTTCTAATTCCTATTCTTGTTGTCAGGCCTCGGTGTGCATCTGGGATGGACAAGCTCGAGCTACAGGACTGTCTGGACCATGGCCGTGTGGCTAAGGTAACACTCTCTAGCTCTCCTTCATTCAGTGGAACTGGACAGGAATCACTAAGTGATTTTATTTCAATGTACACTACCGTTCAAAACTTTGGTGTCACTTAGAAATGTCCTTGTTTTTTAAAGAAAAGCCCATTTTTTGTACATTAAAATAAAAATACATTCAAAATCAGTCGTCTCCAGCTACAATAGTAATTTACAACATTAACAATGTCTACACTGTATTTCTGATCAATTTGATGTTATTTTACTGGACAAAAAATGTGCTTTTCTTTCAAAAACATTGACATTTATGAGTGACCCCAAACTGACCCCTAATTAGAGCAGTAAAAATACATGTTTTGTCATATGGTCTGATAACTTTTTACTGCTCTAATTACTTTGGTAACCAGTTTATAATAGCAATATGTTACCTCGGGGGTTTGTGGTATATGGCCAATATACCACAGCTAAGGGCAGTTCTTTTGCATGACGCAACGCGGAGTGCCTGGATATACCGTCCTTATCCGTGGTATATTGGCCATATACCCCGAACCCCCAAGGTGACATATCGCTATTATCAACTGGTTACCAAAGTAATTGGAGCAGTAAAAAGATATCAGACCATTTACAATGGGTATGACAAAACATATTTTTACTGCTCTAATTACGTTGGTAGCCAGTTTATTATAGCAATAGGGTACATCAGGGGTTTGTGGTATATTGCCAATATACCACGGCTAAGCGCTGTATCCAGGCACTCTGCGTTGCGTCTTGCGTAAGAACAGCGCTTATCCATAAGAACTGCCCTTATCCATGGTAAATTCTCCATATACAATATACCACACCCCCTCTGGCCTTATTGGTTATATATATAGTACCGGTCAAAAGTATGGACACACCTACTCATTCAAGGGCTTTTCTTTATTTATACTATTTCTACATTGTAGAATACTATTGAAGACGTCAAAACTAAGAAATAACACATATGGAATCATGTAGTGACCAAAAAAAGTGTTTAAAAAATCTAAATATATTTTATGTTTGAGATTCTTCAATGTAGCCACCCTTTGCCTTGATTACATTTTTGCACACTCTTGGCATTCTCTCAACCAGCTTCATGAGGTAGTCAACAGGAATGCATTTCAATTAACAGATGTGCCTTGTTAAAAGTTCATTTGTGGAATTTCTTTCCTCTTGACGCACCCATCCCGTTAGCGGGATCATTTTCATCAACATCCGCTGAATTGCAGAGCGCCAAATTCAAATGAAATTACTAAAAATATTAAATCACAAGTGCAATATAGCAAAACACAGCTTAGCTTGTTGTTAATCCACCTGGCGTGTCAGATTTCAATAAAGCTTTTCGGCAAAAGCATACTAAGCGTTTATGTAAGAAAATCTCTCTCAGTAGACACAATATTACAAACAGCTAGCAGCCAAGTAGATTGGTCACGAAAGTCAGAAAAGCAATAAATTAAATTGCTTACCTTTGATGATCTTCAGATGTTTGCACTCACGAGACTCCCAGTTACACAATAAATGTTCCTTTTGTTCCATAAAGATTATTTTTATATCCAAAATATCTCAATTTGTTTGGCGTTATGTTCAGAAATCCACAGGTTCGAGTGGTCACGACATCGCAGACAAAATTTCTAAATAGTATCAATGTCGAATGTTTTTTAGAATCAATCCTCAGGTTGTTTTTACAATATATAATTGATTATATGTCAACCGGGAATGTAGCTTCTTCCAAAGGCGAGAGAGAGAAAATGGCTGTTGTGCATGAAAAACTCTGCTGGCACCCAGCCATCCACTGACGCAATGGGTTCGTTCTCGCTCATTTTTCAAAGTAAAAGCCTGAAACTATGTCTAAAGACTGTTCACAGCTTGAGGAAGCCATAGGAAAAGGAACATGGTTGATATCCCTTTAAATGCAAGGCATCCAATGGAACAGAGAGCTTTCATGAAAAACAGCACTTCCTTGTTGGATTTTCCTCAGGTTTTTGCCTGCAATATCAGTTCTGTTATACTCACAGACAATATTTTTTGACAGGTTTGGAAACATTAGAGTGTTTTCTATCCTAATCTGACAATTATATGCATATTCTAGTTTCTGGGCCTGAGAAATAGGCAGTTTCAAATGGGTACGTTTTTAAGCCAAAAACGAAAATACTGCCCCCTACAGAAGATGGCCCTATTTGGTAAAAGACCAAGTCCATATTATGGCAAGAACAGCTCAAATAGGCAAAGAGAAACGACAGTCCATCATAACTTTAAGACATGAAGTTCAGTCAGTCCAGAAAATTTCTAAAACTTTTAAGGTTTCTTCAAGTGTAGTCGCAATAACCATCAAGCGCGATGATGAAACTGTCTCTCATGAGGGCCGCCACAGGAAAGGAAGACCCAGAGTTACCTCTGATGCAGAGGATAGGTTCATTAGAACCCAAATAAATGCTTCACAGAGTTAAAGTAACATACACATCTCAACAGCAACTATTTTATTTAAAAAAATGTTATTTCACCTTTATTTAACACTTGTGGTTACTACATGATTCTATATGTTATTTCATAGTTTTGATGTCACAATTATTTTACAGTGTGTAAAATAGTACAAATAAAGAAAAACCCTTGAATGAGTAGGTTTGTCCAACCTTTTGACTGGTACTGTATATACAGTGCGTTAGGAAAGTATTCAGACCCTTTGACTTTTTCTACATTTTGTTACATTACAGCCTTATTCTAAAATGGATTAAATGTTTTTTTTGTCTTATCTACACAAATTACCCCATAATGACAAAGCAAAAATAGGTTTAGACATTTTTGCAGAATTATTATAAATAACAAACCACTTGACTTTTTCCACATTTTGTTACATTACAACCTTATTCTAAGATTGAGGGGAAAAAACAATTGAATCAACCTACACACAATACCAAAGCAAAAATATGACATTTACATAAGTATTCAGACCCTTTACTCAGTACTTTTAAGCAGCTTTTGCAGCGATTACAGCCTCGAGTCTTCTTGGGTATGACGCTACAAGCTTGGCACACCTGTATTTGGGGAGTGTCTCCCATTCTTCTCTGCAAATGCTCTCAAGCTGTCAGGTTGGATGGGAAGAGTCGCTGCACAGCGATTTTCAAGTCTCTTCAGAGATGTTCAAATCAGGCTCAAGTCTGGGCTCTGGCTGGGTCACTCAAGGACATTCAGAGACTTGTCCTGAAGCCACTCCTGCGTTGTCTTGGCTGTGTGCTTAGGGCCGTTGTCCTGTCGGAAGGTGAACTTTCGCTGTCGTCGGAGGTTCTGAGCGCTCTGGAGCAGGTTTTCATCAAGGATCTCTCTCTTCTTAGCTCGGTTCAGGCCAAAGAGTTCAATCTTGGTTTCATCAGACCAGAGAATCTTGTTTCTCATGGTCTGAGAGTCCTTTATGTGCCTTCCGGAAAACTCCAAGCGTGCTGTCATGTGCCTTTTACTAAGGAACGTCTTCAGTCTGGCCACTCTACCATAAAGGTCTAATTAGTGGAGTGTTGCAGAGATGGTTGTCCTTTTGGAAGGTTCTAACATCTCCACAGAGGAACTCTGGAGCTCTGTCAGAGTGACCATCGGGTTCTTGTTTACCTTCCTGACCAAGGCCCTTCTCCCCTGATTGCTTAGTTCAGCCCGGCAGCCAGCTCTAGGATGAGTCTTGGTGGTTCCAAACTTCTTCCATTTAAGAATGATGGAGGCCACTGTGTTCTTGGGGACCTTCAATGCTGCAGACATCTTTTGTAACCCCTCCCCAGATCTGTGCCTCGACACAATCCTGTCTCGGCACTCTACGGACGATTCCTTCGACCTCGTGGCTTGGTTTTTGCTCTGACATGCACTGTCAACTGTCGGACCTTATATGGACAGATGTGTGCCTTTCCAAATAATGTCCAATCAATTGAATTTATTACAGGTAGACTCCAATCAAGTTGTAGAAACATCTCAAGGATGATCAATGGAAACAGGATACACCTGAGCTCAATTTCGAGGCTGATAGCAAACGGTCTGAATACCTATGTAAATATGGTATTTCTGTTTTTTATTTTTTATACATTTGCAACAATTTCTAAATAATAAGTTTTTGCTTTGTGTAGATTGAGGGGGGACGACTATTTAATACATTTTAGAATAAGGCTGAAAAGTAACAAAATGTGAAAAAAGTCAAGGGGTGTGTGTGTGTATATATATATATATATATGTATATATATATATATATATATATATATATATATATATATATATATATATATATATATATATATATATATATATATATACACACATACACACATACACACATACACACATACAGTGTATTAATATGAGTGTGCATGTTCTTTGTCTGGTAGTTTGGAAAGGTGCGCACCATCACCACACGCTCTAACTCCATCAAGCAAGGCAAAGACCAGCACTTCCCCGTCATGATGAACGGCAAAGAGGACATCCTGTGGTGCACCGAGTTGGAGAGGTGAGACCAAGACCCACAACTCTAATCGGACTGTGCCACTCTCTTTGTCCCAAATGCGCCCTCTACCTTTTTTACTCTGTGGAGCCTCTGTTAAAAAACAATGTCAAATCACATTCCTGGGTCATAGTCACTAGGCACCAAACAAAAGAAAACAGACTGAAACAGGGAGGGACTACCGGAACTTGTCATAAAACTCGTTTTTGTTTTCTGTCGCAAATTGTTTTGCTACTGTGTGCACTAATAAATAAGACCCAACTCTGCCCACAATGCCCTCTGATGCCATTTTATTACTAATAATAATAATCATACATTCTATTTTAAGCGTTTTCCATGACACCAAAAGTTACTTTACATACACAAGAAAATCAGCAGGATAAATAGCAATAAAATTACATATTAAATAAGTATAAAAAATATGATGACAGACTAACCAGGGAGAACACTAAACATGATGACAGACTAACCAGGGAGAACACTAAACATGATGACAGACTAACTAGGGAGAACACGAAACATGATGACAGACTAACCATGGAGAACACTAAACATGATGACAGACTAACCAGGGAGAACACTAAACATGATGACAGACTAACCAGGAAGAGCACTAAACATGATGACAGACTAACCAGGGAGAGCACTAAACATGATGACAGACTAACCATAGAGAACACTAAACATGATGACAGAGTAATCAGGGAGAACACTAAACATGATGACAGACTAACCAGGGAGAACACTAAACATGATGACAGACTAGCCAGGGAGAACACTAGACATGATGACAGACTAACCAGGGAGAACACTAAACATGATGACAGACTAACCATGGAGAACACTAAACATGATGACAGACTAACCATGGAGAACACTAGACATGATGACAGACTAGCCAGGGAGAACACTAGACATGATGACAGACTAACCAGGGAGAACACTAAACATGATGACAGAGTAATCAGGGAGAACACTAAACATGATGACAGACTAGCCATGGAGAACACTAAACATGATGACAGACTAACCATGGAGAACACTAGACATGATGACAGACTAGCCAGGGAGAACACTAGACATGATGACAGACTAACCAGGGAGAACACTAAACATGATGACAGAGTAACCAGGGAGAACACTAAACATGATGACAGACTAGCCAGGGAGAACACTAAACATGATGACAGACTAGCCAGGGAGAACACTAAACATGATGACAGACTAACCAGGGAGAACACTAAACATGATGACAGACTAACCAGGGAGAACACTAAACATGATGACAGACTAACTAGGGAGAACACGAAACATGATGACAGACTAACCATGGAGAACACTAAACATGATGACAGACTAACCAGGGAGAACACTAAACATGATGACAGACTAACCAGGAAGAGCACTAAACATGATGACAGACTAACCAGGGAGAGCACTAAACATGATGACAGACTAACCATAGAGAACACTAAACATAATGACAGAGTAATCAGGGAGAACACTAAACATGATGACAGACTAACCAGGGAGAACACTAAACATGATGACAGACTAGCCAGGGAGAACACTAGACATGATGACAGACTAACCAGGAGAACACTAAACATGATGACAGACTAACCATGGAGAACACTAAACATGATGACAGACTAACCATGGAGAACACTAGACATGATGACAGACTAGCCAGGGAGAACACTAGACATGATGACAGACTAACCAGGGAGAACACTAAACATGATGACAGAGTAATCAGGGAGAACACTAAACATGATGACAGACTAGCCATGGAGAACACTAAACATGATGACAGACTAACCATGGAGAACACTAGACATGATGACAGACTAGCCAGGGAGAACACTAGACATGATGACAGACTAACCAGGAGAACACTAAACATGATGACAGAGTAACCAGGGAGAACACTAAACATGATGACAGACTAGCCAGGAGAACACTAAACATGATGACAGACTAGCCAGGAGAACACTAAACATGATGACAGACTAACCAGGAGAACACTAAACATGATGACAGATTAACCAGGGAGAACACTAGACATGATGACAGACTAACCAGGGAGAACACTAAACATGATGACAGACTAACCAGGAGAACACTAAACATGATGACAGAGTAACCAGGAGAACACTAAACATGATGACAGACTAACCAGGGAGAACACTAAACATGATGACAGACTAACCAGGGAGAACACTAAACATGATGACAGACTAACCATGGAGAACACTAAACATGATGACAGACTAACCATGGAGAACACTAACATGATGACAGACTAGCCAGGAGAACACTAGACATGATGACAGACTAACCAGGAGAACACTAAACATGATGACAGACTAGCCAGGAGAACACTAAACATGATGACAGACTAACTAGGGAGAACACTAAACATGATGACAGACTAACCATGGAGAACACTAAACATGATGACAGACTAACCAGGAGAACACTAAACATGATGACAGACTAGCCAGGAGAACACGAAACATGATGACAGACTAACCAGGGAGAGCACTAAACATGATGACAGACTAACCATAGAGAAAACTAAACATGATGACAGAGTAATCAGGAGAACACTAAACATGATGACAGAGTAATCAGGGAGAACACTAAACATGATGACAGACTAACCAGGGAGAACACTAAACATGATGACAGACTAGCCAGGGAGAACACTAGACATGATGACAGACTAACCAGGAGAACACTAAACATGATGACAGACTAACCATGGAGAACACTAAACATGATGACAGACTAACCATGGAGAACACTAGACATGATGACAGACTAGCCAGGAGAACACTAGACATGATGACAGACTAACCAGGGAGAACACTAAACATGATGACAGACTAGCCAGGGAGAACACTAGACATGATGACAGACTAACCAGGAGAACACTAAACATGATGACAGAGTAATCAGGAGAACACTAAACATGATGACAGACTAACCAGGAGAACACTAAACATGATGACAGACTAGCCAGGGAGAACACTAGACATGATGACAGACTAACCAGGAGAACACTAAACATGATGACAGAGTAATCAGGGAGAACACTAAACATGATGACAGACTAACCAGGGAGAACACTAAACATGATGACAGACTAACCAGGGAGAACACTAGACATGATGACAGACTAACCAGGGAGAACACTAAACATGATGACAGACTAGCCAGGGAGAACACTAGACATGATGACAGACTAACCAGGGAGAACACTAAACATGATGACAGAGTAATCAGGGAGAACACTAAACATGATGACAGACTAACCAGGGAGAACACTAAACATGATGACAGACTAACCAGGGAGAACACTAAACATGATGACAGACTAACCAGGGAGAGCACTAAACATGATGACAGACTAACCATAGAGAACACTAAACATGATGACAGAGTAATCAGGGAGAACACTAAACATGATGACAGACTAACCAGGGAGAACACTAAACATGATGACAGACTAGCCAGGGAGAACACTAGACATGATGACAGACTAACCAGGGAGAACACTAAACATGATGACAGATTAACCAGGGAGAACACTAGACATGATGACAGACTAACCAGGGAGAACACTAAACATGATGACAGACTAACCAGGGAGAACACTAAACATGATGACAGAGTAACCAGGGAGAACACTAAACATGATGACAGACTAGCCAGGGAGAACACTAAACATGATGACAGACTAGCCAGGGAGAACACTAAACATGATGACAGACTAACCAGGGAGAACACTAAACATGATGACAGATTAACCAGGGAGAACACTAGACATGATGACAGACTAACCAGGGAGAACACTAAACATGATGACAGACTAACCAGGGAGAACACTAAACATGATGACAGAGTAACCAGGGAGAACACTAAACATGATGACAGACTAACCAGGGAGAACACTAAACATGATGACAGACTAACCAGGGAGAACACTAAACATGATGACAGACTAACCATGGAGAACACTAAACATGATGACAGACTAACCATGGAGAACACTAGACATGATGACAGACTAGCCAGGGAGAACACTAGACATGATGACAGACTAACCAGGGAGAACACTAAACATGATGACAGACTAGCCAGGGAGAACACTAAACATGATGACAGACTAACTAGGGAGAACACGAAACATGATGACAGACTAACCATGGAGAACACTAAACATGATGACAGACTAACCAGGGAGAACACTAAACATGATGACAGACTAGCCAGGGAGAACACGAAACATGATGACAGACTAACCAGGGAGAGCACTAAACATGATGACAGACTAACCATAGAGAAAACTAAACATGATGACAGAGTAATCAGGGAGAACACTAAACATGATGACAGAGTAATCAGGGAGAACACTAAACATGATGACAGACTAACCAGGGAGAACACTAAACATGATGACAGACTAGCCAGGGAGAACACTAGACATGATGACAGACTAACCAGGGAGAACACTAAACATGATGACAGACTAACCATGGAGAACACTAAACATGATGACAGACTAACCATGGAGAACACTAGACATGATGACAGACTAGCCAGGGAGAACACTAGACATGATGACAGACTAACCAGGGAGAACACTAAACATGATGACAGACTAGCCAGGGAGAACACTAGACATGATGACAGACTAACCAGGGAGAACACTAAACATGATGACAGAGTAATCAGGGAGAACACTAAACATGATGACAGACTAACCAGGGAGAACACTAAACATGATGACAGACTAGCCAGGGAGAACACTAGACATGATGACAGACTAACCAGGGAGAACACTAAACATGATGACAGAGTAATCAGGGAGAACACTAAACATGATGACAGACTAACCAGGGAGAACACTAAACATGATGACAGACTAACCAGGGAGAACACTAGACATGATGACAGACTAACCAGGGAGAACACTAAACATGATGACAGACTAGCCAGGGAGAACACTAGACATGATGACAGACTAACCAGGGAGAACACTAAACATGATGACAGAGTAATCAGGGAGAACACTAAACATGATGACAGACTAACCAGGGAGAACACTAAACATGATGACAGACTAACCAGGGAGAACACTAAACATGATGACAGACTAACCAGGGAGAGCACTAAACATGATGACAAACTAACCATAGAGAACACTAAACATGATGACAGAGTAATCAGGGAGAACACTAAACATGATGACAGACTAACCAGGGAGAACACTAAACATGATGACAGACTAGCCAGGGAGAACACTAGACATGATGACAGACTAACCAGGGAGAACACTAAACATGATGACAGACTAACCATGGAGAACACTAAACATGATGACAGACTAACCATGGAGAACACTAGACATGATGACAGACTAGCCAGGGAGAACACTAGACATGATGACAGACTAACCAGGGAGAACACTAAACATGATGACAGAGTAATCAGGGAGAACACTAAACATGATGACAGACTAGCCATGGAGAACACTAAACATGATGACAGACTAACCATGGAGAACACTAGACATGATGACAGACTAGCCAGGGAGAACACTAGACATGATGACAGACTAACCAGGGAGAACACTAAACATGATGACAGAGTAACCAGGGAGAACACTAAACATGATGACAGACTAGCCAGGGAGAACACTAAACATGATGACAGACTAGCCAGGGAGAACACTAAACATGATGACAGACTAACCAGGGAGAACACTAAACATGATGACAGATTAACCAGGGAGAACACTAGACATGATGACAGACTAACCAGGGAGAACACTAAACATGATGACAGACTAACCAGGGAGAACACTAAACATGATGACAGAGTAACCAGGGAGAACACTAAACATGATGACAGACTAACCAGGGAGAACACTAAACATGATGACAGACTAACCAGGGAGAACACTAAACATGATGACAGACTAACCATGGAGAACACTAAACATGATGACAGACTAACCATGGAGAACACTAGACATGATGACAGACTAGCCAGGAGAACACTAGACATGATGACAGACTAACCAGGAGAACACTAAACATGATGACAGACTAGCCAGGAGAACACTAAACATGATGACAGACTAACTAGGGAGAACACTAAACATGATGACAGACTAACCATGGAGAACACTAAACATGATGACAGACTAACCAGGGAGAACACTAAACATGATGACAGACTAGCCAGGGAGAACACGAAACATGATGACAGACTAACCAGGGAGAGCACTAAACATGATGACAGACTAACCATAGAGAACACTAAACATGATGACAGAGTAATCAGGGAGAACACTAAACATGATGACAGAGTAATCAGGGAGAACACTAAACATGATGACAGACTAACCAGGGAGAACACTAAACATGATGACAGACTAGCCAGGGAGAACACTAGACATGATGACAGACTAACCAGGGAGAACACTAAACATGATGACAGACTAACCATGGAGAACACTAAACATGATGACAGACTAACCATGGAGAACACTAGACATGATGACAGACTAGCCAGGGAGAACACTAGACATGATGACAGACTAACCAGGGAGAACACTAAACATGATGACAGACTAGCCAGGGAGAACACTAGACATGATGACAGACTAACCAGGAGAACACTAAACATGACAGAGTAATCAGGGAGAACACTAAACATGATGACAGACTAACCAGGAGAACACTAAACATGATGACAGACTAACCAGGGAGAACACTAAACATGATGACAGACTAACCAGGGAGAACACTAAACATGATGACAGACTAACCAGGGAGAACACTAAACATGATGACAGATTAACCAGGGAGAACACTAGACATGATGACAGACTAACCAGGGAGAACACTAAACATGATGACAGACTAACCAGGGAGAACACTAAACATGATGACAGAGTAACCAGGGAGAACACTAAACATGATGACAGACTAACCAGGGAGAACACTAAACATGATGACAGACTAACCAGGGAGAACACTAAACATGATGACAGACTAACCATGGAGAACACTAAACATGATGACAGACTAACCATGGAGAACACTAGACATGATGACAGACTAGCCAGGGAGAACACTAGACATGATGACAGACTAACCAGGGAGAACACTAAACATGATGACAGACTAGCCAGGGAGAACACTAAACATGATGACAGACTAACCAGGGAGAACACTAAACATGATGACAGACTAACAAGGGAGAACACTAAACATGATGACAGACTAACCATGGAGAACACTAAACATGATGACAGACTAACCATGGAGAACACTAGACATGATGACAGACTAACCAGGGAGAACACTAAACATGATGACAGACTAACCAGGGAGAACACTAAACATGATGACAGATTAACCAGGGAGAACACTAAACATGATGACAGAGTAACCAGGGAGAACACTAAACATGATGACAGAGTAACCAGGGAGAACACTAAACATGATGACAGAGTAACCAGGGAGAACACTAAACATGATGACAGAGTAACCAGGGAGAACACTAAACATGATGACAGACTAACCAGGGAGAAGACTAAACATGATGACAGACTTACTAGAGAAGTGAACTAGACAGAGGATAAAAGCTAAGACAGCAGAGAATCTGGGTAAGCCTGTCTGAAGAGGTGTGTCTTTGGTGTAAACATATGGGAGTGTAGGGGTGCAGGAGGTAAGTGAGGTCGGTGGGTGCCAGTAAGTGAGGTATGTGGGTGCTTTGTAGATGAGCATGAGCAATTTGAAGATGGTCCTGTATTAAATTGGGAGCCAGTGGGGGTGATATGGTCTCAGGGTCTGGTGTGTGTGTGTGTGTGTGTGTGTGTGTGTGTGTGTGTGTGTGTGTGTGTGTGTGTGTGTGTGTGTGTGTGTGTGTGTGTGTGTGTGTGTGTGTGTGTGTGTGTGTGTGTGTGTGTGTGTGTGTGTGTGTGTGTGTGTGTGTGTGTGTGTGTGTGTGTGTGTGTGTGTGTGTGTGTGTGAGGAATAGTCCAGCTGAATTTTGAATGTGTTGAAGTCTGTCCAGTGTTTTAGCGGGGAGTCCATAGTAGTTCAGGCGTAAGAAAACAATGGTGTGAATGAGGGTTTCAACATTGGGGTCAGTGAGAGAGGGTCTGAGTTGTGAGATGTTTTTGAGGTGGAAGAAGGCTGACTTAGTGATGTTTCGGGTGTGGAGTACAAATGCCAGAGTGGGGTCAAATGTAACACCAAGGTTGCTGACTGTGGAGTTGGATTGGATGGTGAAGCCGTCAATTTCCATTTTGAGTTCACCCAGTTTCTTGATGAGAGAGTTGGGGTACATGAGTTTTGTCATCATTTAGTTTTTAAAAGTTTTCACCTCACAGAGATAGTCAACAACACAGGGGGGTTGCAGAGTGGTGGTGTTTTGTGTGGATGTAGATGTATGTCTGCATAACAGTGAAATAGAGTATTCAAATACTAAACAGTAATGGACCTAACACTGAGCCTTATGGGACAACTTGTGATACACCCTTGTTCTGATCATCTGTTTCCTCAAGGATCTTTGGCTTCCCAGTCCACTACACAGATGTGTCAAACATGGGTCGCGGTGCCAGGCAGAAGCTGCTGGGCAGATCCTGGAGCGTGCCCGTCATCAGACACCTGTTTGCCCCACTGAAGGACTACTTTGCATGTGAATAATTCCGGCCCTGATCCATCACTCTATCCATTCCACACCTCACCTTGACCTTCTCCAATCATGAGGCTGTGTAGGTAATGGTAGGGGAGGGCCCCTTCTGGAAGAGCAGGAGGACACAAGACTGGGCAAGTACAAATGGTGACTATGCTTTCACTCCTCTCCGTTCAGCCTAGGTGTTTTCATCCAACACACTTGAAAAATACCCTACAATCAAGGAGCCAATCCTGCTTCTACTGAGCGAAACCAGCCCTGCCATTGGGGAATAATTTGAGGGTCCGGCTCCTATAGCCTTTCCTGTAGCAAAAGACTGGGCTGAGTGTGACATGGAAAACACCATTGATCGTCAATCAGAAGTGCCAATGCCAAGTTAGACCATCTTGTTGTCCCCTGGTAGCCAAAGTGTTATTTTAGGGTTTTAAGGTTTTAAACACTGCTTTTATTTGATTTTTTTACTAATGACTTCCCCTTATGTTGTCTTTGACTGGTTTTGTTGTGATCAATATTTTGTTTTGTTGGTCAAACTTATTTTGATACCACGCTGATTTATATAAATTCTTAAATTGATATAGATCTCGTTATGAATGAGTAGAAATGTTTGTTTAAAATAAAAAATAAAAAAAACATTTTTATGTCAACATAGTCAGGGTTGGGAAATATACATGTTCTTCTCCCAAATGCCAATGCGACTGAAGAAGAATCCGTTCTCAGCCATATCCAAAAAGATGTATTTTTTAAATACTGTAAAATCAATGCAAAGACAGACATGTAAAGACATCTCAATATTGGACATTTTGACATTTGTCATTTGTCTATGGTATCCATATTTGTTTAACTGGAAGTTTGTTTTTTTGCTTTCACCAAAAATAAGTGGGCATTACCTCATCATCCAGGGCATCTCTCTATATATATATATTTTTTTTAACTTGGTCATCTGTGCAAAAACAACAACAAAAACATTTGACACATACTTTTTTAGTCACTGGAATGTTTTATAGAGCTTTTATACTTCATTGTTATACTGTATATTTACAAATATTTACAGGATTTAACAGTATTTGATTGGACTGGGAGTTTGACTGTCCTAATGTCATCTTAAATTGATATTTTTTAAATCTGTGAATTTCAGCAGTTGATAACCCCCAGTATGCCTCACCTCACATTAAAGTACTCTGGACTTCAGATTGAAGTACAATATACACTTTTTATCTACTCATTTTGGCTACATTTGTAGCCCATTTTGTTTTGGTAATTGAATGTGTACAGTTTGCTATTCAGTTTTTTTAAATACTGGACATTTAACAGATTTTACATATCATATGTGCACAGTGGAGACCTGCCAGTTATTTGTTTTTGAGTTGTCTGTACTCACTGAGTACTACTCAATAATACTCACTCATTCAGGGTGCCTTTTATGAGTATGTTCAAAGAGCTTCTTCAGTTACACACTGATTGTATGTCCATGACATAACCAGCAGTTGCTTTACTTCAAAGGTTATTTTTTTACTAAGATGCCAAAATACATAAATCGTTTACATGCTTTATCACTACTGTATCCTTTTAAGTTTGCTGAATGTCATGCTTATGATTTAGAATATTCTAAACATTTTTTTTATGTATAATTTTATGACTGTACCTTTAAAATGTTTAGTTTTATATACTCGGATATTCCGCTTACTTGCAACATTATCTGAAATAGTAGCACAACAAACTGTATATAAGGCTTGCTTCACATTTATCATTTTATAGAGCATTTTAGAACATGATTTTAATCAATAGGATTGTTTTTATTGTCAGTGGATGTTAGATTCGCAACTTCGACAAATGTTAGATGTGTTTGATTTATCTTTTGTGAAAAATACTTTCTCCAATAATACTGTACTTTCATTGTGCTTTCAACATTTTTTTTCATTAACCTGTTTCATGCAACACTTGTGATTTGAAGTGCAAGCAATTCAAAAAGACCAGTCTGTCATTTTTGTACTAATTGTGCACTTTTTGAAAAAGCAGCAAGAAAGTATTTCTGTGTACTCGGTATATGTTACTTTTATTCAATAAAACGCCTTCATTCTAAGCTGACATGGAATTGTTTTAAGAAGGTCATACCATGGATCATTTAGCTATTTGATTTAGAATTTTAGGACCCCTTTAGGCATTAAAATATATACAAAAATTTGATAAAATATTGAATTTGGCCTTTACTACTACAGCCCATAGAAATGCATTGAATAACACATTCATAAATGTTTAAGTCTCTGCCTTAGATCTAGGAAATGTAAGAAAGTGTATATATATAAATACAGTTGAAGTCGGAAGTTTACATACACCGTAGCCAAATACATTTAAATTTGTTTTTCACAAATAAAAAGGTCAGTTAGGAACACCACTTTATTTTAAGAATGTGAAATGTCAGAATAATAGAAGAGAGAATGACTTACTTAAGCTTATATTTCTTTCATAACATTCCCTGTGGGTCAGCAGTTTACATACACTCAATTAGTATTTGGTAGCATTGCCTTTAAATTGTTTAAACTTGGGTCAAATGTTTCGGGTAGCCTTCCACAAGCTTCCCACAATAAGTTGGGTGAATTTTGGCCCATTCCTCTGGCAGAGTCAGGTTTGTAGGCCTCCTTGCTCGCACACGCTTTTTCAGTTCTGCCCACAAAAGTTATGCAGACATTTCTATAGGATTGATGTCAGGGTTTGTGATGGCCACTCCAATACCTTGACTTTGTTGTCCTTAAGCCATTTTGCCACAACTTTGGAAGTATGCTTGGGGTCATTGTCCATTTGGAAGACCCATTTGCGACCAAGTTTTAACTTCCTGACTGATGTCTTGAGATGTTGAGATTATATCCACACCATTTACCATCCTCATGATGCCATCTATTTTGTGAAGTGCACCAGTCCCTCCTGCAGCAAAGCAGCCCCACAACATGATGCTGCCACCCCCATGCTTCACGGTTGGGATGGTGTTCTTTGGCTTGCAAGCCTCCCCCTTTTCCTCTAAACATAACGATGGTCATTATGGCCAAACAGTTCTATTTTTGTTTCATCAGACCAGAGGACATTTCTCCAAAAAGTACAATCTTTGTCCCCATGTGCAGCTGCAAACAGTAGTTTGCAGGCTTTTTATGGCAGTTTTGGAGCAGTGGCTTCTTCCTTGCTGAGCAGTCTTTCAGGTTATGTCAATATAGGACTCGTTTTACTGTGGATATAGATATTTTTGTACCTGTTTCCTCCAGCATCTTCACAAGGTCCTTTGCTGTTGTTCTGGAATTGATTTGCACTTTTCGCAACAAAGTACGTTCATCTTTAGGAGACAGAACGTGTCTCCTTCCTCAGCAGTATGACGGCTGCGTGGTCCCATGGTGTTTATACTTGCGTACTATTGTTTGTACAGATGAACATGGTACCTTCAGGCGTTTGGAATTTGCTCCCAATGATGAACCAGACTTGTGGAGATCTACAATTTATTTCTGGAAGTCTTGGCTGATTTCTTTTGATTTTCTCATGATGTCAAGCAAAGAGGCACTGAATTTGAAGGTAGGCCATGAAATACATCCACAGGTACACCTCCAATTGACTCAGATTATATAAATTAGCCTATCAGAAGCTTCTAATGCCATGACATAATGTTCTGGAATTTTCCAAGCTGTTTAAAGGCACAGTCAATTTATTGTATGTAAATTAATGACCAATTGGAATTGTGAAACAGTGAACTATAAGTGAAATAATCTGTCTAAACAATTGTTGGAAAAATGACTTGTCTCATGCAGAAAGTAGATGTCCTAACCGACTTGCCAAAACTATAGTTTGTTAACAAGAAATTTGTGGAGTGGTTGAAAAACGAGTTTTAATGACTCCAACCTAAGTGTATGTAAACTTCCCACTTCAACTGTATATATACATCGCAATCTCTCTATTGAGAAATATGTTAGTAATCTCCTTAAGAACAAACAGGAGTACATATCTTTCTATAATTTACCTAAGGATGAAATATAAACTTGGCTTGATTTACATTCCGATATTTTAGTCCTTACCTGTCCTGGTGATAAGGGTTGGTCAGTTGTACCCATGGATTGGATAGTTCATGTAAATGAGTGTCATAGACAACTGCTTGACAATACCTTTTACAAGAAACTCCAAAGTGACCCCACTTCCCAATTTCAGAACACAATTTTTCCTGTCCTAGATGGGTGTTTAAATTCTGGTCAGATTACCAAAAAAGAACACGACTTTTTGCCAATTCAACACCCTAAAATTACCACATTATATACTTTGCAGAAATTACACAAGAATGGTACAAAACCTCCAGGGCTCCCTATTGTATCAAATCAAATTGTATTGGTCACATACACATGGTTAGCTGATGTTATTGCGAGTGTTGTGAAATGCTTGATGGGCATTATAGACTTTTGTTTACTATTTTATTAGACCAGTCGCAGAACAGCTCCCCTCCTTTGTAAAGGACAGCAGCAGTATGATCTCTATTATTGAATATCTTGATCCTCTCCCTGATAATACTTTATTACTTATGTTGAGTCGTTATACACACATATTCCACACGAGGGCGGTATTGAAGCCATGGAACATTTTCTTCTGCAACGTGACCCTAATAAATTACCTTCCAGTGCATGCATTATTGGCTGAAAGAGTACTCACACACAACTATTTCATGTTTCTAAATTATTACTTTATTCAGACGAAGGGTATTGCTATGGGATCCCCTATGGCTCCTAACTATGCTAATTTGTATGTGGGTTACATGGAGAAACAGTCAATTCTCAATCCTATCAAAAATGTTTTCTTGCCTAACATAATTATTTGGAAACGGTACATTAATGATATTTTTGTTTTATGGAGGGGTGATGCAAAACAGCTCCAGGCGTTCCATGCTTTTCTTTACTCTTGTTCTGAACACCTGAGATTTATTATGCAATCTGACACACGTCAAATCAGTTTCCTTGATCTTCTGATCTTCTGATTTTGTGTGAGGATAATGTTCTATACACTGATCTTTACAAGAAACCTACTGATCGTAACAATTTATTGAGGGCTGATAGTTGTCACCAGCTTCCCTTGAAAAACAGTTTCCCTACAGCCAATTCTGTCAAATAAAAATAATTTGCAAAAAACGAATCAGATTTCGACAGAAATATGGTTTAGACGCAAAGAAAATTCAAGGAGAGGGGGTACAATAATTGTCAGATTAATACTGTCATTGAAAAAAATCAAACCTGAAACATCTGTCAATAACTACCCGCTATTCAAAGTGCTCTGAACCAATGAAGGGAATCGTTCACAAACAACATCAGATAACAGTATCGGTAATGTGTTTTCCCATTCTCCCTTTTGATCGTATTCTCGCGCGGCAGAAATCTCAGAGCTCTTACAAATGTAGATCCTTCAAACAACCACAAACAGGGAAACAGATCCCAATCAAAGGTGTTATCACGTGCTCCACTAAGGCAGTTATTTATCTTATAACTTGTCCTTGTGGTAAAAAAGAAGTATGTGGGTATATCGGCATCGACAATTTATTGTTAAAACGAGATGCTGTCTGGATCTTTAATTTAAAGCCCCTTGTGCCCTTTGGTTGCTATTCATTGTAAATGTTTGTAGGCCTATGTAGCCAAATTGGATCTATTCAATGTTATTTTTATATCTGAGAATTAACCAATGATATCAGGCCACGCCCAGCCATGATTACTGACTCCCGTGTCTCCTTTGACAGTGTTTGTGGTTATACCAGGATGAAGATAGCTTGTCTGTTGAAACTTTGGATATTAGGTTACTCAATTATTGCATCTTAGCTCCTAGAGTGTGCAGCTCTCCTTGTCTTCCCCCATGTGTCCTACTCCGCTTGCCAGCACCTCTGCCTCAACAGGTGTGTGTTTTCTTTCGCCTCCAGATTAAGTCAAGAAACTCCAACACATTTCTTATGAGATTTTGGGGTGATTGCGATCAAATGGTCACATTCTTCTCTCATGTGGCCAAAAGTCAAGAGCTTTGATTGAAACAAAACCCATGTCGGCTACGCTACCACGTTAACACCATCTGCTCTGAAATTCGCTCACAATACATCATAAAAAAATAAAAAAACTATTTCGAAACTGTAGCCTATAACTCAAGAAGATCTAAATGCATATCCCATGTCACTGGTTTGAGATCAAATGGACGGGCATGCAGATGCTACATGTACGATTCACCGGGAAAACTTGAAGAATTGTCATTCTCGATTGACAGTGAGAAATGCACAAGGGTGGGGGGGGGTTGTCTATGAGTCGAGCAGACTGCAGATGTGCAGAAGCTTCAGGACATTTAGCTGTTGGGAGAAAAGGTCCAGAAAAAGTGGATCTGCAGCCTCGTCCTTGTATTAAATCATATTGTATTGTGTTGGAAGTCCGGCCCATTCATTGTTTTGTTCACTGATGAATCACTCACTACTTCATTTTCTATCTTCCAAAGCTTTCTGCATGTGCTGTATGACTGACGATGTAGAGATTGTCCATCCACTATTTGAAGGAAGACTTTGCCTTTAATGCAAGGTAAAGCCAAACATATGTTCCTCGTACGGTTCCTTTCTACATTTTACCATGTAGTACTGGTCACAGAGGTTCCAAAAAACATATATGTTACACAAAATGTATCGTGTGTGTGTTGCCTCCAATTTTCAGATGTTCACGTCTACTGTAGTTGTGCCAATTTCTCAATCGTTTTATGGGAAGTTATAACGCTTAGTTACTACTCTTCCCTAAAGGATAATTTCACTGAGACTCAGTGAAGGCTACCAGTCATACTGTACAGTGTGTTGTGCTGGCCGGGTGGTCAGCAGTCTTTGCTACTTACTCTCTCACTCCAATGGAGGCTAGTGGTAGGAGGGACCGTCCTCCCCATTTCTCCCTCCACCAGCCTCCAATGCTCCCTATGCCATTGTCTACTCTGAACCTTCCAGACATGGGTCATGTTCGAACATGTTTCTTCTCCACAGCTCCTACTGTTTGGACTGCTTAAACATCTTGGTTGGTCCAGGTACCTTCGACTCTCTGAAGGAGGTGGATCCATGGATCTGCTACCTGTGCCGACCACACCATGCACGGTGCCCTGGAACCCCGTCTGGACTGGAGCATCCATGTCCAGGAGTTTTTTGCAAATGATAGTGCCTTTCAGTTTGTGAGTGGCCCCTTAATCCATATTTTCTTGTAGCACAACCTTAGCGTGGAATGCTCTCTGTTTTGATTTGTCGTATTAGTAATATTAATTTACAATCTGGTACTGCTGTTATTGGTCAATAACCGAATGAGAGAGTTTGACCTTTGCTCTCTCTAGGAGCTCCACCAGGTATGCCCGTCCATCCCTGACAACCTGCGTCGACCAATCAAGGTTCACTCACTGTTTGATGGGACTGGCACAGGTTAGCTGCAGTGCCAGAATTCCTCTATTCTGATGGGGGTGGTGAATAGTTATGCACGTTCAAGTTTTCTGTCTTTTTCTCTTATTTCTTTTTTGCTTCACAATAAAAGATATTTTTCATCTTCAAAGTGGTAGCCATGTTGTGTAAATCAAATGATACACACCCCCCAAAAAATATATTTTAATTCCAGGTTGTAAGGTAACAAAATAGGAAAAATGCCAAGGGGGTGAATACTTTCGCAAGCCACTGTATTCTAACCCTCTTTCATTGGAACCTGTAGCTGTCTGTTTTCAAGCATTTCCTGGTGTCTTACGTTCTTGTTTTCCTTTGTTTCGTTTGTATTCCATTGCACAGTTCAGAAAAGTGAGGACAATCCCCACCAACTCGAACTCTCTCAAGCAGAACAAAGATGTGGGCAAGCTCCCAGGATCCGAGAAAGGCGTGGATGACAACATGTGGATCACAGTGCTGGAGAAGGAGGCATTTTGAAATGTAGCATTTAATTTATTCTCACATTTATTTCTTGAAATTCAGTTGAAATGAAAGGTCAACTGCCCCTTAGAACCAACTTCTCTGGTTTTGAACGGCCTATGTTGCATCGATACGAGTCAGAAACATTAATTCTACACTCTTGACTTTTTTTTCTCCAAAAGGGTTCATCGGCTGTCCCCATAGGAGAACCCTTTTTGGTTCCATGTAGACCCCTCTGTGAAATGGGTTCTACCTGAAGCCAAAATAGGTTCTTCAAAAGAGTTCTCTTATTGGGACAGCTGAAGAACACTTAAGATCTAGAGTGTAGTGTCAAAATTGACTACAAAGTGTAAATAGGATCATTTTGGTCATGAAGTTTTGTCCAAAGCAGAGTTTTGTAAAAGAGTTAGTCCCGACTTAGTGGAGGTTGGTTATGGATTATGAATATGGCCACTTGCCCAGTACCCACTAACACCGGAGAAGCATCTGTGCTGCCTGCACTCTATCCAATCAGAGCAGCCAAAACCTCCAGACAGTGAGACAAAACCTACACATTACACAGAGCCTAAGACTTGCTTACATAAGACAACACGTCGCCAACGTTATGTTGAAATAACCCTTGGCCCTAAGCCCTTTATGGAGTGGCCATTTGCTGATATGTTTGATCGTGTCAATCACTCCAGTCTGCCACTTCATTGGGCAAAATTAGAATTGAGATGATCAAACGGCCACTTTTATCCCAACTTGCTACGTGTCAATATTGCAAAACACATTGGTGAGCATCTTATGTGCCCCACAACTTGTTTTGTAACATGATTCCTTGTGAAACACTGCTAGACAGACACATACTCTGTTGATAGGTTGTAAAAAACAAAATGGCACTGCAGCACACACATCACCATTCGCCAGTGACTTGATAAGCTAATTGTGGCCTGGCTGCTCGATGTGCCTGCTAGCTACTACTTGTAAGCATCATTGACAAACACAGAGTTGGATCTTAGCTAGCGAGCAAGTGATTTTGGGCACTGATAAACAGCTTATACTTTATTTACGATAGTTTGACAGCTTGCAGATGACGACGCTGTAGATATGATATTGTTCTCAGAAATCAGTCCTGAGCACGCAGACAGACTTTCCTGACTCGATAGGCTGCATGCAGTGCACTGACAGGTTTTTCATGCACATGTTTTTACCTGAGAAATACTACACCAAAAACCTTAGCTAGAATTGCATGACTAACACCTCTTCTGCAAAAACATCGAAATTAATGAGAGATTTCTTGATTGATATTTTCAGGAAGTGACTATTTTGAGGAAGTGGCTATGTTGTTGCTTGCTACGGTGACAAAGAACAAGGTTCAATATGTGAACATAACACACCCACATCAAACCTCACCCTAAGACAACTCTTGTTTGACTTCAGTCATGGACGAGGCCTAATTAGGAAGTGCAGTCACTCTTGAACAATTTTCTCTTCTCTTCTGCCTGTCACTTCAAGGATCTTCGGCTTCCCCAAGCAAATCTAGTTCCTCAGCAACAGAGGTGGGGGAGAGGTCAATGGCTGGCCCTTTGTGGTGTAATCCCCTGGAGTGACAGTTGGGTTCAGCAAGGATGCTTAAACTTGACATACATTAGACAACAACAAAAATCTTGACATTTTGGGAGTACTCCCATTATGGGAATTGTCTGCATAAACTTGTCATCCTGAAGTCTGTGACCGGTGTGCTCACATTACACGGGTTTACTCACATTGCAACCTGCCTAGACCCCTCCCTGTCCCACGATTTCCGGATGTGTCGTATCGACAGTGGTTTTAAGAATTGTCATAATTGCCCATTCTTCTCTGTGGCTGTAGCCAAGCAACGAATACCAAGTTGCAGAAGTCGCATTGTAGCACACCGCTCACTATACAAGATACGACAAAAATATCTGTCCTGTCAAAAATAATATTTGGACCTAAGATGCAGATCAGGAGAGCGCCAGACCCATAATTGCATGTCTTTCACCCACTCACATTATGCGACCTACGAATATATGATTTACCTGCTACTCCAGAAATTTGTTGTGGATCCCAAACTTTAAAATGGTCTGAAGGTACCTGAAAATAGATGTGCAGCGACGCTTCCCATCCAGCCTGACAGAGCTTGAGAGGATCTTCAGAGAAGAATGGGAGAAACTCCCCAAATACAGGTGTGTCATGCTTGTAGCGTCATACCCAAGAAGACTCAAGACTGTAATCACTGTAAGGGTCTGAATACTTATGTAAATGTGATAATTATGTTTTGTATTTTTTTTAATAAATTTGAAAAATATCTGGAAAACTGCTTTTGCTTTGTCATTATGGGGTATTGGGTGTAGATTGATGGGGGGGGGGACAATTTAATACATTTTAGAATAAGGCTGTAACGTAACAAAATGTGGAAAAGGTCAAGGGGTCTGAATACTTTCCGAATGCACTGTATATCTTTGTAAATAGAACTGCAATTGTTATTGTATGATAATAACGTAAATAATTTGGACAACTGTTGAGTGTTTTTAAATGGTTCCTTGATTGTGTGAAAGAAGGATTTTGACAGAATCATGTGTAATTCACTAAATCCATGCTATGTCGTTAAACTATATGTCCTATTTTGTAAATTGAAACGATGAATACAAATATTTGTATTTATTTTTTATGCCATGGCTGTATTTTATGGTAACATAAATCAATTGCATTGGGTGATTCCACAAATGGCAACTTTGTGATATAAATGTAATATTCCAAATACATTCTTATAATAATTCATATATACTGAAGAAAAATATAAACGCAACATGAAACAATTTAAAAGATTTTACTGAGTTACAGTTCATATAAGGAAGTCAGTTCATTTTAATTAATTAATTAGGCCCTAATCTATGGATTTCACATGTTGGTCACAGATACCTTTAAAAAGAAGGTAGGGATGTGGATCAGAAAACCAGTCAGTATCTGGTGCGACCATCATTTGCCTCATGCAGCGCGACACATCTCCTTCACATAGAGTTGATCGTGGCTTGTGGCCAGTGGAATGTTGTCACTTTCCTCTTCAATGGCTGTGCTGGATATTGGCATGAACTGGAACACGCCGTCATACAGATTGATCCAGAGCATCCCAAACATGCTCATTGGGTGACATAGTATTCAGGCCTTGGAAGAAATGGGACATATTCAGCTTTCAGGAATTATGTACTGATGCCTACGTCCATTATCATGCAGAAACATGAGGTGACTGCGGCGGATGTTTGGCACGACATTGGGCCTCAGGATCTCGTCATCATATCTCTGTGCATTCAAATTGCCATCGATAAAATGAAATTGTGTTTGTTGTCCATAGCTTATGCCTGCCCATACCGTAACGCCACCATGGGGCACTCTGTTCACAACGTTGGAATCAGCAAACCGCTCACCCACATGACGCCATACACGTGATCTGCAGTTGAGGCCTGTTAGACGTTCTGCCAAATTCTCTAAAATGATGGCTAATGGTCAAAAAATGAACATTAAATTCTCTGGCAACAGCTCTGACATTACTGCAGGCAGCATGCCAATTGCACACACCCTCACAACTTGAGACATCTGTGACTGTGTTGTATGACAAAATTGCACATTATAGTTGCCTTTTACTGTCCCCAGTACAAGGTGCACCTGTGTAATGATCATGCTGTTTAAACAGCTTCTTGATATGCCAACATTTTAGAGAAATAAGCTTTTTGTGAGTATAGATCATTTCTGGGATATTTTATTTCAGCTCATGAAATATGGGACCAACACGTTACATGTTGCATTGATATTTTTAAAAGCTAAACTACTATACTTGCCCACAAGATCTTCGGGTAAAATATTCACATTTGAGCCAGGCCTACGTCAAAGCAGCGAGCCGTGCAGCACTGGGAACAACCACTGTTCTTTTATCATAATGAGCTCCAAATGGAATGTCTTCATTGGAAATGCCCCAATGTCCATGTAGATGATTATCTCATTTGTGTGTTTCTCTTGCTCTTCTCTCTCTCGTTTTGTGCATGCGTGCATTGTGAGTGTGTAGGGTCATGTCTCGTGAAAAGAGGCCATTCAGATGAAATGGCCCTTTCATAGCACAAAGGAGCCTTTGGTGACTACTTTTACAACCAAATAGGAGAATAAAGGGTTGAAAGGGATGAAGTCACGGTGATAGTACATTTTAGATACAACTTTAGCAGTTCAAGGTTTGGAGGGAAGCATGCATGCCTTTCCCAACATAAAGTAGAATTAGACCACTGTCAAACTCTGTGCCACTGGTGTAAAGTGTAAAGTAAGCGTTTCAAATCATATTTGTCACATACTTCATAAACAACAGGTGTAGACTAACAGTGAAATACTTACTTACAGGCACTAACCAACAAATCAGAGAGAAAAATAAAAAATAATATCATGAGGAATAAATGACACAATGAGTAATGATAACTTGGCTATACACAGGGTACCAGTGCTGAGTTGATGTACAGGGGTATGAGGTAATTGAGGTAGATATGTACATATAGGTAAGGATAAAGTGACTAGGTAACAGGGTAAATAATAAGCAGTAGCAGCAGCATATGAGTCAAAATAGTTAGTGCACGGGGGGGGGTTGGGGTCAATGCAAATAGTCCAGGTAGCTATTTGGTTAACTATTTAGCAGTTTTGTGGCTTGGGGTTAGAAGCTGTTCAGTGTCCTGTTGGTTCGAGACTTGGTTCCTGCTTGCCATGCAGATCGGTAGGAGGGAGAACAGTCTATAACATGGGTGGCTGGAGGCTTTGAGAATCTTTAGGGCCTTCCTCTAACACAGCCTGTTATAGAGGTCCTGGATGCCAGTGTTTCAAATTAGTATGTTGCCTGTAGTAATAATAATGTATAAAGGTTGGTTGATACAGAAAGCGCTAGTCTAGCCCAGCGTTGTAGCTGTGTAGTGCTAGGGCAAAAAAAAAACGTGCACCGAGTTTGTGAAACCCTGTTCTAGCTCAATGACTGTAGGTCTAGCCTCGCCCAAGCTGCTCCGATCAGTGCTATTTAGAATCCTTGGGACGTCCCTACCATTTTAAATGTCTACTTCGATGTGGTAAGGACGTCCCAAGGATTCCAGATAGCACCGACCAAGCTGCTCCTCATCTCGACGCACGCAGTCGCGCTGAAAGGAATCAACCCGCTGACGCCGGCATTATTGAACTCGGAACTGGCTACCAGGAGAAGAGAAGAGTAGCAAACATTGACGTCTGTATTTATATGAGAAACAGTTTACGTTGAATTAATATATTAGCAACACCTAGAGTTCTGAAAGCCATTCCAAAACAAGGTAAGTATTTTGTTTGCCATTTTGCATTTAGCTAGCTAGCTGTATAGTTGATGCCTAGGCGGGGAGGCTTGAATGCGTCTGTCGTTGAAGTCTAGCTGTAGCACGCTAGCCTTCTGAGTTGGGCAGGGGACATGTTGGTAGCTAGCCATCCAGTATAAGTCATCTGACAGTTGTCTAACTAGCTAACGTTAGTTTACTCACCAGTTAGCTAACTATTAAAATATAACTAGCTAGCATGTCTAATATTCAATCGTCCGCTAAGTTGATACAGTAACGTTTGCTAGTTCAAAAGCTATGTAGTAACTTAGCTACCTTGCTAGCTATTTAGCTCATACTAGCAGGCTTGCTGGTGGTGTTATAACTAGCTAGTAAGCTAATGCTGGCTCTGATTACCTTGGTGTTAGCTGGCTAGCTGACTACTGTTGTTAGCCTTTTCAGGCCCACCCTACCTAGCTAACTAACGGTATCTGGCATGCAAGACAGGTCAGAAACGGTACAATCTCTAGCTAGTAGTACTGATTTTATCAGGCAAAACTGAAATGATCGTTTCTCCTCATTTCAGGAATGGTCCCCCACTGAACCAGTGCTAGGTGGCACCTGTTGTGCCGCTGACATGATTACTAGCTAGTAACTTTGTGCTTTGTGCTTTTTCTAACGTGACATACACTTGAAAACAAATCTCTCCATTGTGCTTCAACAGAACATGGCTGTGAACGTTTACTCAACCTCAGTGTGCAGTGACAATTTGAGTCGTCATGACATGCTTGCATGGATTAATGAATCGTTACAGATCAACCTTACCAAGATAGAGCTGTTATGTTCAGGTGAGTGGATGGGTATGGATGGCACAAATGCATTTGTTCTTGCATTACATCATACGGCAGATATTGCTTATACTTGAGTAAATGAAAGTAAATCCTACAATTGATGTAGCCTAAAGGTTTAGCCTAATTTCCTTTTGTGTGATCAAAGAGGAATAGTTCAATAGGATTTGTGATGACCCCTGGTGTGTCTGTCTTCTAAAGGTGCGGCCTACTGCCAGTTCATGGACATGCTTTTTCCCGGCTGTGTGCCTTTGAAGAAAGTCAAATTTGCTGCAAAACTAGAGCACGAATTCATTCACAACTACAAGATCTTGCAAGCTGGCTTCAAAAGAATGGGTGTTGACAAAGTAAGTAGGCTATTCTATTTTCCCTCTCAGCATAGCCCAGGCTGTAGAGCAGTGGTATTCAAACTTTTTCAGCGGGTACTCCATTTTCTTCCCCAGCAGAATTTAATGGGGAACCAATTTGTCCCCAATAATTTCTCCAAAACCACACCCCAAATCTAATAATACAACCATAAAATATATACATTTGGATTTTTACATCTACAAATAACCTTCAAATCATTGCATTTTAATCTCTTATCAAAAGGAAAATAAACTAATTTCCTCAGTAAATTTTGTTTTTTTGTTGTCCCATACAATAGTCTGTTCTCTTAGTATAAAAATAATAATTTTGGTGACCCCACTGCAGTTCCCCCGTAACTGTGACTTTGAATGCCACTTCTCTAGACCACATCCAGTGATGTACCTATTTGCCAGGCTACGTATATTTGTTTTTTCATCTGTTGAACCGGTTGCTTTTGAAGCATATGTATCTATTAATCCTTTTGCTTCCTGTCTTTACCATGTGTTGTCTTGCAATATATTAACCATTTCAATATCACCACCAAGTGCGTACAGGAATTCATACAACCGAAAGACATGGCCGACTTGTCTCTTAGATGTTCTCTAAACCTAATATCCTAATCTTTGGCTTCTCATTTGGATTTAGGCATCTGAGTTGCCCATAGTGTGTGTGTGTAATCATTACGGCGATTCTGTTGAAAAACGTTTTGCACAAACCATTTACTCCAAACGGAAAATGCAAACGAGTTTCTATTGGAGAAATTCGGGTAGGTCCCGCCCCGTTTTTTTCCTGTTTGCTTCCGTTTTGTTTTTAAACTGTACAGTTCCCTGCTTTATACTTCTCTGGCACTACTTGCTAATTGTTTCCTGCTGAGCTAGCATGGCCTCTGTCTACTGTGGCTCACTGATATTTACTTTCCTGTGCCAGAAGAGAGGGGACTGTTGGCATCCTATACAGACTCCTCTCTGTTAGTTAGTCGTTAGTTCTCAGCCAGTAGTTGGATGGTGTATTTGTTGGCTTCTGCACAATTGAGTGTGTGAGATGGAGAGCAAAAAATTGAGTCTGGATTTTCTCCCTTCAAGTGTCATGACGAAGTCCCTCAAATAAAATGTTATTTGTCACATGCAGAGGTTAATGAAATGCTTCTGTTCCGACAGTGCAGTAATATTTAACAATTCCCCAACATCTATCTAATACACACAAATCTAAAGGGGTGAATGAGAATATGTACTTGTAAGTATATGTATGAGAGATGGCCGAACTGCATAGACAAGGTGCAGTAGATGGTATGAAACACAGTATATACATGTGATATGAGTAATGTAAGATATGTAAACATTATTAGAGTGGCATTATTTAAAGTGCATTGTATAAAGTGACTATCCATTTATTAAGTTAAAATGGCCAGTGATTGGGTCTTAATTTAGGCAACAGCCTCTCTGAGTTAGTGATTGCTGTTTAGCAGTCTGATGGCCTTGAGATAGAAGCTGTTTTTCGATCTCTCGTTCCCATCTTTGATGCACCTGTACTGACCTCGCCTTCTGGTTGATAGCGGTGTGAAACGGCAGTGGCTCGGGTGGTTGATGTCCTTGATGATCTTTTCTGCCTTCCTGTGACATCGGCTGTTGTCAGTGACATGGAGGGCAGGTAGTTTGCCCCCGGTGATGTGTTGTGCAGACAGCACCACCCTCTGGAGAGCCTTGCGGTTGAGGGAGGTGCAGGTGCCGTACCAAGCTGTGATACAGCCTGACAGGATGCTCTCGATTGTGCATTTGTAAAGGTTTGTCAGGGTTTTGGGTGACAAGACAAATTTCTTCAGCCTCCTGTGGTTGAAGAGGCCCTATTGTGCCTTCACCACACTCTGTGTGTGGATCATTTCAGTTAGTGACGTGTACGCCCAGGAACATAACTTTCCACCTTCTCCACTGCTGTCCCTTTGATGTCAATAGGGAGATGCTCCCTCTGCTGTTTCCTGAAGTCTACAATCATCTCCTTTGTTGTGTTGACATTGAGTGAATGGTTGTTTTCCTGAAACCACACACTGAGTGCCCTCACCTCCTCCCTGTAGGCTGTCTCGTCATTGTTGGTGTTAAGGCCCACTACTGTTGTGTCGTCTGCAAACTTGATGTTTGAGTTGACCACGCAGTCGTGGGTGAACAGAGAGTATAGGAGGGGGCTGAGCACGCACCCTTGTAGGGCCCCAGTGTTGAGGGTCAGCGAAGGGGAGATGTTGTTTCTTATCTTCACCACTTGGGGGGCCTGTCAAAGTCCAGGACCCAATTGCACAGGGTGGGGTTGAGACCCAGGGCCTCCCGCTTGATGAGGAGCATGGAGGGTACTATGGTGTTGAATGCTGAGCTGTGGTCAATGGACAGCATTCTTACATAGGTATTCCTTTTGTCCAGATGGGATAGGGGAGTGTGATGGCGATTGCATCATCTGTGGACCTATTGGGGCGGTAAACAAATTGAAGTGAGTCTCGGGTGGCCAGTTAGGTGGAGTTCTTGAAGCATGTGGGGACAACAGACTGGGATAGGAATTGGTTGAATATGTCCGTAAACACACCATCCAGCTGGTCTGCACATGCTCTCAGGATGTCGCTAGGGATGCCGTCTGGGCCAGCAACCTTGCGACGGTTAACAAGTTTAAATGTTTTACTCATGTCAGCCATGTCGAAGGAGAGGGGGAGGTTGCAGTTCTTGTTAGCGGGCTGCGACGGTGGCACAGTATTATCCTCAAAGCGGGCAAATAAGGTGTTTAGTTTGTCTGGAAGCGTGACGTCGGTCTCCGTGACATGGCTGGATTTCTTTTTGTAGTGTGTGCGATTTCCTGTAGATCCTGCCACTTACGTCTGGTGTCTGAGCCGTTGAATTCCCTGAACTGGCATTTTGCTTGTTTGATTGCCAGTACAGGGACAAGGTGGAGTCGCAATTCAACGGCTCAGACGATCCTCCTAGTCTGTGTTCTATCCATATTCATTCAGCATTTAACGGTAGTTACCTTTGCAATGCATGTTTAGGCTAAATCAACTGTCTGGCATTGCCATCCACTAGTGTTTATCTAACCCATTTTTGTGGTGTTGAATCCACTAACATGGTTATTTGTTCCTCTCTAGATCATCCCTGTTGACAAGTTGATAAAAGGCAAGTTCCAGGACAACTTTGAGTATGTGCAGTGGTTCAAGAAGTTCTTTGATGCCAACTACGATGGGAAGGAGTACGACCCTGTGGAGGCTCGCCAGGGCCAAGACACCATGCCCAGCCCTGCCGTGTCTGCCCTCAACAAACCCAAGAAGATCCTCAATGCTGGTGAGTGGTGGCTCAGCCTGTGCCATGATTGTATTTTTATTTTTTTAGGAGAAGGTTCCCCTAGATAATTTTCCAGGCAGGGCACAAAGGCCCCAAAAATCAACATCTTGAGACCTTTTGAACTAAAATTGTCAATCGAAAGCAACGAAAACCAAATTGTTTTGGGTTGGAGGGAGAATAGAAACGCTGAGAGAAACTGACTGCTGTAAGCAGTCGAGAGATGACTTTTTCCATATTGAAATCTACTGAGCTTGTCAATAACAACCTCTCCCCATCTCATTCTAATTAGTTGCTTGTTCCCCTCAGCACCCCAGCGGGCAGCAGTTGCCAAGGTAGCACCCAAAATGGCGCCCAGCTCGGCACGAAGACCAGGGGCTGGCGGAGGTGACGAGGAGCGGGCCGAACTCATCCAGGAAGTACTGTCATCCATCCTTCCATTCATGTGCCTTGACGTGTATTAGAATAAACAATTGCTGTATTCACATATTGTTTGGCTGAAGTTGTAGCAAAAGTTAAGATATGCTTATTGCCCTTTCCCTCCCAGGTGAATATACTGAAGTCCACCATCCAGGACATGGAGAAGGAGCGGGACTTCTATTTTGGCAAACTGAGGAACATTGAGCTCATCTGCCAAGAGAAGGAAGGCGAGGGCGACCCCACACTGCAGAGGATTGTAGATATACTCTACGCCACAGACGTGAGTTTAGTAAACGTTTACACGCAGAGCCTCGTGGGTCAACTTTAGCTTTCTTAGATTTTAAGCCTGTGTTTTGGTTCAAGCAACTGCTGATGCCCTCTAAAATTCCATCCGTGGATTGGCATGTAATGTAGCTCAAGTGGAATGCTAAAGTACGATCATACAGCTTGGACAAACTGCTGTTTCCATCCATCAGGCCGCGCATGATTGGTTCAGTCTGTTCGAAACTCATTCATCTGAGTCAAATAAATGTCAAAACACTGGTGCGCTTGATTTAGTGTGGTTTGCACTTTTGGCACTATTCCATCTGTGCCTCTACCAGGCAAATCAAACGCTGCGCAAGTGTTTTTAAAGAAGTATTTGACACATGTCAGGTTTAGATCAAAATGTGAGTATTTCGACTCTCTTTATCCATCTGTCTGTGCTTTCAGGAGGGCTTCGTCATACCGGACGCTGAGTCAGAGGACCACGAGGAATTCTAATGTTCAAGACTGGACCGTGCAACTTTTAATACTACTCCCCCCCTCCCAGCCCCTTCAATCAGCTACAACAGCTCCCATCCTCACCCTGCGTAACACACCCTAAACATCCAGATCATGTTATTCATTGCTTGGTCTCTGAATAGACTATATCGACAACAACAACAACAAAAAAATTGTCTCTCAGATCAAGTTGAAATAAGTAGTGTGAAGTACCTCTGAAGCCCCTTCTTCGGGTCATCCTATTGGCATGTGCCAGGGTCGGTCTTGGCATCATGTTGGAAGAAGGCGACTATTTTGGCTCTCTATTTGGGTCCAGAAGAGTGAACTGTCAGTCTAAGATTCTGCTTTTTTTCTTGGTATTTTCCCTAATTTTCTGTCTCTTCTGGGAATTGGAGTTAAAAGTTTGTTGGCACCTGCACTCACTTTTGTACATTGTATTACTCTTAGTTGACTTGTTTCCCAAATTATCAGTCTTTCCCACATGTATATTGTTTTATGGGTCTGAGAAAATGTACTTCCGAATCATTTCAATAGAGAAAGTGTTTTAGATGGGTTCAATGAAAGGTTAGTATACTTATAGTGGAAGAATAGTTTTCTTCACTAACCACAACTCTCATATTTTCAATTTTTTTTTATTTGGTCTCATCCAGTTTGGAGATTAACCTGTTTTAAATAGTGCTATTCTTTATTCCAGGAAAGTGGATATTATTATTATCATTATTTTCTCAAAAGATACAGGACAGCTCATAACATGACAATATTTAATGCTGAAGAAACATGTTAGAACTACAAGTTTACGGTGGAATACTTTGTGCGTGATTTATCTGTTTTGTTTGTCTCTTGGCTGTTGGAAGGCATGTGCACTGTGGATGCCAGACACTCCCCTGGTCCCAAGTCCATCCCAAACTACCTGCTTTGTTTTTTTTTGTTTTGTCTTTTTTTCTCCCGATATATCATTTGTCAGTTGGCAGGGGATGGAAGTTTTAACTTGATTTAGCCTCTCGTGTCTAATTCATCCTCTTAGGGAATGTGAAAGGTGAGTGACTTTGCTGGTTTTTTTTCTCTTCTCATTTCTACTTACTCAACAAACAGAATACTCCTGGTTCTGTAGCATGTTTTAATACTCCAGTTGTGAGTATGTTTTGATCATGTAGCAACTGCACCAGTGACAGGTTCTGAGGCCCAAAACGCTGATATGCAAATAGAACTGCCAGTCTGCGCTAGAAGATCAGATTATTTTTTTTGAATTGCTTTATTCTTAATGAGTAAAAAAAATATTTAAAAAATAAAAAAATTAATAACCTACATAGATGTGACTTTGATGTACTCTTCTTTTTTTGGCAGGTGTTTGTAATACGATTTAAAGTATTGTAATTTAAGCTCTTATCAATTTTTTTCTCTCTCTGCTGCTCTGAAATAAAGATGTGTAGAGAATCTGGCAGAAGCTTGGGTATTTTAAGCTATTATATAGACTTTCAGTCTTCCGGTTATACGAAAGCCAATGCCATTTTTATACCGTTGATGGTTCCTTGATGTGTTATGAACCTATTGGTGTACTTAATCTAACTGGTGCCGCCCACCGTTGGAATGAAATACCTTCATAGAAATAAACTAATAATGATTAGCAATACATAACTGTTTAGTCCAAGGTATTGCCTCCTAGCAGGGCTCGTTAAATAATGTTTTAAATTGTACAACAATGCGACAATGGGAGCAGCAATAGGATCAATCGGTTGCGTTTAGCGAGGCATCATTCGCTTTCCTGGATGGGGATTTTCTGATGCTGATTAGGTAATTGCCCATTTGGTTTGGAGTCCACATGGGAGCAGCACACATTTTAACATTGCAGGGTACTTCAGTTATCTGGCACTAAAACAGGCCCTTTGAATGTCATGTCAGGTATCATAATTATCATTTTCTGTTACGTTTGTCTATTGCTTAATCAGGATCACAACCCTAATTCAACGTGTCAACCTTTTTTGGCATAACCACTTCCGGAACGTATTGGGACATGAACGTGTATATTTAATACACAGAGATACTAATTGTGACGATCATCCTTTTCAGCAGATTCCATAGCGCTGAGCGATTTAGTGCTTTTCGAGGGTCGGTTCGATTAATAGAAAACAATCACGGATTTCGGTTTTGATTATTTGGGTTGAATGCTGTAACACAGAATAAAACAATTAAGTCCCATGATGGTAGTGACTGCTCATTACTGCTTACTGCTCACTTATAAACTGGTTATTTCGAGCCCTGACTGGTGATTGGCTGACAGCTGTGGTATATCAGACAGTATACCACGGGTATGACAACATCTATTTGTACTGCTCTAATTACGATGGTAACCAGTTTATAATAACAATAGGGCACCTCTGGCATTTGTGGTATATGGTCAATATACCACAGCTAAGGGCTGTATCCAGGCACTCCACGATGCGTCTGCTTAAGAACAGCCCTCAGCCATTGGCCATATACCACACCCCCTCATGCCTTATTGCTTAATTAACATATTACTTTCCTTTAATGAAATATCTCCGTTGTGTGTGTGTATATTACATTGGTTTTATTTGATGACTTCATTTCATTCCAAGTAATTTCAGCTCTGCTGCATATGCTGTCTAAAATCACTATTTTGTAGTTATTCCAAGTAAATAAGGCATACTTTGACCGCTGAATACCAACTATCAATCACTTGGAGCATGTATTTTCAGGTAGAAATGCTGCGCTATATCCCTCACGATCGCACATTCTAAAAGAAACAGACTGGATAAGTTTATGCGCAATGGATCATTGTAGTTGATTACCACATTTATTATTTATAGAGAAACTGCAATGTGCACGTTGAGATCAAAGGAAGAAAAAAATGAACCAAATGTAATTCAAATAATTGAACCGATGTCGGGCAATTAGTTGTTTAAAACGGAAAAATAACTGCAATTTTGGTTAATATCGCCACACTAAGATTTCAACAACTTTGAGTGATATAGTCTTTGAAAGTTTGAGAACTTCACATTCTCTTGTTTGAAACACATCTAGCTTGTGGTTTGATGACTAAACAAGTCTGATGGCTGATATTGAGGGGTTTTGACAAGACACATCTTAGAAACACTAGTCTGTTCCAGGCTGACTCCATTTAAAGGTGTTTTATTGCATCAACCAATGGTTGTGTGCCACGTCATTGTCTGCGCAGTCGGGCTTCAGTTTGCTATGTCATATGATGTGGTTTGCTGATATTAAACACCTATCCAGGCGTTCTGAGGTCTGGCATGCAGAGTAGTCATCTTGGAACGCTTTCATTGTCTTTGTAAACGTCCATTTTATATGCAAGTGGGACAACCCCTCAATGGCCTCTTCATCTAACCCTTTGCCAATCTTAACCTCTAACTTCGATCAACTTTCTGTTAGCCTTTTGATTCCCATTTTTTTGTTTTTTGTTGTTGTTTATTTTGATATTTTCAATGATTAGAATAGAGTGGTTATCGGAAGGATGTTACTCACAGCACACACTGTAAGCAGCCCATATGTTTTGAGGGTGCAACAGATCACTGTGACATTCTCACCAATCTGTGCTGACATTCTTGTACACTGTGGGCCTTGTGCCACCTTTTTTGTTTTTTTGCTTTCTCTCTCCTGCTCTTCAATGGGAAATTCATTATTTTTTCTAAATTTGCTTCTTAAATCCTATTTGCTGAATCAAGTTTCTTACAAACAATAAAACAGTATTTCCATGTAAATGTTTTCTGTTGGCTGTTTCTTTTTTATCCTGGGGCGGCAGGGTAGCCTAGTGGTTAGAGCAGGGTAGCCTAGTGGTTGGACTAGCAGGTGAAGCTTTCAGATTGGAATTCCACTGCTGTGGCATTGGCTTTTCTGGAATGCCAATCATTTTCTGTGAAACTCCATTGTTGAAAACCTTACATAGATTGCACCTATACCCCTCTCTTATATTATCCTAATGCCTCTCTTTTCTCTTTCTCTTTCTCTCTCTCTCTCTCTCTCTCTCTCTCTCTCTCTGCCCACCTCTGTCTTTCTCTCCCTCTCTCAAAGGATTATATATGGATGAGTTTCTCGTGGCTATCAAGAAGATGATGGGTGATATTGACGATGAAGATGTGGTCTCATCTTCATGAAGGTGGACACCAACTGTGACAGTGGTGTGGACTAAGTGGATGTCTGTCTGGCCAAGCTGGTAGTTTTGAGGACCCTGGAAAAGGCTGTTGTCTATTTTATTGCTCAGGGCAGGGGTTAATGGGTGGGTAATTAGAATTACAGGGATAAATAGAGTTTAAAATCCTTCTGTCCCCAGGCTTTTGACATGCTTGTGTGGGCGTGTCCCATAGAACGCCACTTGTGTCCCTCATAAGACAGTGAGCCCCCTCTGACTCAAACCCCCAGCTGCCACCCAGAATGATTATTTTATGAGCATCCCTACCCTGTTACTAGACAGAGGGCTAGACCAGGAGGTGTCTGTGTGCTGAGACACCGAGGAAGACTGTGGTGGGAATCTCCTATCTGAAAAGACTGAAGGACTACTCACACACACACACACACTGATACAGGCCAGACTTCTACTCGACTAGACTGGAATGCAATGTCCACAGGGACTTATTTGAATAATACATGATCCCATTGTTCCTGTTTCACATGGAATAATTTGAATGATTCATCATTCCTCACCCATGATTTTACTGTCTTCTATCTTATATGAATACATCCACAGGCAGCTTGCTCATGAAACCCATGGATCATTAGACTCTTTGGAGAACCTTGATGCTCAACATGACAAGCATATCACTCATGGGGAATAGGGTGCCGTTTCAGATTTGGCTTTGAACATAAAGTACATTTAGCTCATGATGTGAGCCTGCCTGTCTGCCTGTAGGGTCGTCCCTGTATTAGTGGTCGCTCACCTGGGTTCTATTCATTAGGGCACACCGTGGCCAAACGTTTTGCAATAGAAAACTAGTCCATCCCAGTTTTAGTCTGTGAATACAACCCTGGGTTAGGTGTATTGTCATGGTATGGTGCCGTCCCTTGGATCCCTGGGGAGACCGGAGAACGATAGGATGCTACTGCTTTATGTGAGACAAAAGAGGCTCACAGATAGACATGGATGATTCCCATTGTGGTTGGCTATGACATGATGACTACTTCCCATTTATATGTATGTGGAGAGAGTGAAAGAGATTATTTGCATCTAACAATCCATTTCTTGTTTTACATGTCGATAATTCAAAGAGGCTGAGGATTTTGGCCGGGAATCTCCCAAGAACTCTAACTCCCACTTTTTACTTTGCATTCTGAAATGTATATTCTCTCGCTCTCTCTCTCTCTCCTGTTTGTGTCTGGTGTGTGTATGCAGGCATATATTCCCCCGTCTGTCTGTCAGGGACTCATGTCTGTGGATGACACATCGCTGCTACTCTTCTTACTTACTGTGTAATGGGAGTAGATTACTCTGTGGGTCGGCTCCTACCTGACGACTCATACTGAACTTAATTCCACTGTCGCTACATACATTCATCGTGGAGAAGTGACGTCAGTGGGCGTGGCGTTTGGCCGGAGCGACGTGGATGGGTAGCCAGACAATGTATGCCCCATGTGTCTAAGAAACCCTGCATGGTGAAAACTAATCAGATCACCAGCATTTAGGCCTGGGTTCTATTTTCTGACTATAGGAGACATGGATACAGGCACAGTCTATAAATATCAATACAGAATGGCTAAAATAATCCAATTGAATCATCGTGGAATAGGTCTTTAAAAATATTGCAGCTTGCCACATTTGCTCAGGTACGGATTTTGACCAACAAAAAATATTCTGATTCCTAAATGTCCAACACATAATCCACACACAGGTTTTGTTCTTTGACTGATTTCTTGGTGGTCTGTGGGGTTTCTCTGTCTGGTTCTCTGCAGTGCCCACAGTGAGCCCATCGTCCGGCTGCAGTTCTACCCCTTCCAGACACCCCAGGCGGAGAGGAACAGGGGTCAGGGCAGGGCCGTGCCCAAAACCCGCACCGAGCTGGGATGCTACCTGTCCATCTGCCGAGATGGCATCCTCAACTACTGGAGCGAGAGGTTCAAACTGACACGTGTGTGTGTGTGTGTGTGTGTGTGTGTGTGTGTGTGTGTGTGTGTGTGTGTGTGTGTGTGTGTGTGTGTGTGTGTGTGTGTGTGTGTGTGTTAGCGCTTGTGTGTAAACACCAGAACACTTCACTTTTGGGGTTGGACTGAGTGAGGAGAGAGGAATTCAGCGCATTGCGGGGTAGGATGAAAATATTAGCTGAGTCAATGCTGCGCTTCCATAGAGAAGAATGGATGGATGTCCCGTCACCAACTAGTCTATTCTAAAGTGGGCCACTATGACACCTGTCATGGCAATAAATCAGACGACGTAGTTTAGCTCCGTGGGGGACAGGGGGCGCCACACTTAGCAACTGCTTGAGTAGGGTGGGCCACTGTGGACGCAGTTGTCAGGCGCATTACCTCGCGTCTATCCATGGTCTCTCAATTAACCTCTGTGCTTCTGTAAAGCCTGGCTGAGATTAGCAACATCTCATGTTGCAACATCTCTCAACCCTCTGAATCTTGTATTGGATGCCATCTCAGTAATGTGATCCAATCGGCATAAGCGCCAGCCAGGTGTCTATAAACAGCATGTAACGTATCATAATGTATCATAATTCCAAGCCCCTCCTTCCTAGCCATGTACAGTACCGGTCAAAAGTTCAGACACACCCACTCATTCAATGGTTTTTCTTTATTTTTATGATTTTCTACATTGTAGAATAATAGTGAAGACATCAAAACTATGAAGTAACACATAGAATCATGCAGTAACCAATAAAGTGTTAAACAAATCAAAACATTTGATGTTTTAGAGTCTTCAAAGTAGCCACCATTTGCCTTGATGACAACGTTTCACAGCTGGCATTCTCTAAACCAGCTTCACCTTGAACGCTTTTCCAAAAGTCTTGAAGGAGTTCCCACATATGCTGAGCACTTGTTGGCTGCTTTTCCTTCACTCTGTGGTACAACTCATCCCAAACCATCTCGATTGGGTTGAGGTCAGGTGACTGTGGAGGCCAGGTCATTTGATGCAGGACTCCATCACTCTCCTTCTTGGTCAAATTGCCCTTACACAGCCTGGAGGTGTGTTGGGTCAAAACAAATGATAGTGCCAATAAGTGCAAACCAGATGGGATGGCGTATCGCTGCAGAATGCTGTGGTAGCCATGCTGGTTAAGTGTGCCTTGATTTCTAAATAAATCACAGACAATGTCACCAGCAAAGCACCATCCAACCTCCTCTTCCATGCTTCACGGTGGGAGCTACATATGCGGAGATCATCCGTTCACCTACTCTGCGTCTCACAAAGACCCGGCGGTTGGAACCAAAAATCTCAAATTTGGACCAGATTTAGGACCGATTTAATGTCTATTGCTTGTGTTTCTTGGCCCAAGCAAGTCTCTTCTTCTTATTGGTGTTCTTTAGTATTGGTTTCTCTGCAGCAATTCAACCATGAAGGCCTGATTCACACAGTGTCCTCTGAACAGTTGATGTTGAGATGTGTCTGTTACTTGAACTCTGTGAAGCATTTATTTGGGCTGTAATTTCTGAAGCTGGTAACTCAGCAGAGGTGACTCTGGGTCTTGCTTTCCTGTGGCGGTCCTCATGAGAGCCAGTTTCATCATAGAGCTTGATGGTTTTTGCGACTGCATTTGCAGAATGTCACGTTCGTTGTAACGAGGAGACCAAGGCGCAGCGTGATGAGAATACATTCCTCTTATTTATTTAACGAAGAACACTTGAACAAAACGAATGTGACGCTATTAACAACTAACGCTGACATGCAACTATAAATAGACAATAGCCCACAGATAAACCAAGGAATATGGCTACCTAAATATGGTTCCCAATCAGAGACAACGATAAACAGCTGCCTCTGATTGAGAACCAATTCAGGCAACCATAGACATATAAACCCCTAGACTAGAAAACCCCCTAGACATACAAAACCCCCTAGACAATACAAAAACTAAACTTACCACCCTTGTCACATCCTGACCGAACCAAATAATAAAGAAAACAAGATAACTAAGGTCAGGGCGTGACAAAGAAACTTTCAGAATTCTTGAAGTAATGATGGACTGCCATTTCTCTTAGCTTGTTTGAGCTGTTCTTGCCATAATATGGACTTGGTCTTTTACCAAATAGGGCAATCTTCTGTATACCACACATACCTTGTCACAATAGAACTGATTGGCTCAAACGCATTAAGAAGGAAAGAAATTATAAAATTAACTTTTAACAAGGCACACCTGTTAATTGAAATGCATTCCAGGTGACTACCTCATGAAACTGGTTGAGGGAATGCCAAGAGTGTGCAAAGCTGTCATCAAGGCAAAGGATGGCTCCTTTGAAGAATCTCAAATACAAAATAAATACAAATACAAAATAAACAATTTTTTTTGGTTACTACATGATTCCATGTGTGTTATTTCATAATGTTGATGTCTTCACTATTATTCTACAATGTAGAAAATAGTACAAATAAAGAAAACCCTTGAATGACAGGTGTGTCCAAACTTTTGACTGGTACTGTAGATCTGTGATTGTACAGGTATAAGATAGGTATATGGTTCTGGGTCAACTGTACCAGGTTTTGACTTATGACCTTCCTCCTCTGTTTGTCCCCCATTAGTTGGACCACTTGAAGCATTTGTTCACCGTTCGTTCGCTTGCTGTCTGCGCGGTGTGTTTTAGGGACCACCTGCTGGTAGTCGTCTGACTGACCGAAAATGTTAACCTGTTGTTGAATCGGTTTACACTCAGTTTACAAATTATATCCGGCACTCTGTTCGGAGATGTGTCCATGCCTCAGACCAGATTTGATAGTAGCAATTGCCCCAAAAATGTTACCCTTACTTTACCAATTGGATGATTAGTTGGCCATGATGGTATGAGGGCCAGATTGGACATTTAGTTCCTTGACAGTCAGGACACCTATTTTAGCAGTGGTAATTTTTAGCATGTAAATCTTGGTGGGGCAAAAAAAAATGAAGCATGATGACGTCTGTGATCTTTAGGTAGTAGCTCTAGAAAGAGGCCTGAGTTCCTGATTTACAATTGGATGAAAGTTCCCAGATGTCTTGGCCAATGAGCACCTACATGTTTTATCTATAATTTCTCTTCATATTTAATTGTATCTTTATTTAACTAGGCAAGTCAGTTAAGAACACATTCTTATTTTCAATGATGGCCTAGGAACAGTGGGTTAACTGCCTGTTCAGGAGCAGAACAACAGATTTGTACATTGTTCAAACCCCCTTGTCAGCTCGGGGGTTTGAACTTGCAACCTTCCAGTTACTTGTCCAACGCTCTAACCACTAGGCTACCCTGCCGCCCCTGACAAGGATTAAAAAGGATTTGTCAGTAGATTGTCGACTTGATTCATGATGACTGCTAGCTAAGATTTTGAAAGTATGATGTTGACATGATCAGTCCAATCAAAGCTACTGTAGATATGTGATTTGATGTAATTTTATCTGTGTCCAATTACCTTTAGCCTTCTTGGATGGGCATGTCTAATTAACTCTATGGCAGCACCCAAGGGTCTAGACTTTTTTAAGTCTACCCTTAGACTTGCTGGTTACGTAGTGTCCCCATGACTGACAGAACACTGGGCCAATCACAGCGCAACGCTCTGTATTTTATGCTGGCTTGCCCCGCCACCACAGAAAGCACTGAACAAGGCTGAAACACCTGCATTTTGGAGCTGCTTACTCAAGACAACAAAAAGAGACCATGTTTGTATGTGGCTTTATTAACTCAATCATTTATATGTGTGTGTGTGTGTGTGTGTGTGTATATATATTACATTGTTTGCAAACTGATATGATCAGTAGATCATTAGGACTGTGGTGGAGATTTGGGTGGACCTCTCTCCTGCTCCACAGAGTCTAGCAGAGATGGTGTAAAGGATTTAACGTCAGTGATAAAGCTATCCATTGTTATAATAGTCGACAGCTTTACATCTCCTTTGGTAGCGAAACTATTTTTGGCTCTTTGTTCGCCTGTTGGAGAGGAAGGAAATAGAAGAGAGTTGTCAAAAGAAAGGGACGTATCCCCTATCACTGACTAATACATACGGAACTAGGTTGAAAATATACAGGTTAAGACCATGCTGTCACAAATCTGGGACCAGCACCCTTGCAAACTACCAGCACCGTTGCTAACTAGCATAGCTGGTCCCATTGTTGCAAAGAGATATCAAATCAAAATGTATTTGTCACATACACATGGTTAGCAGATGTTAGTGCGAATGTAGCGAAATGCTTGTGCTTCTAGTTCCGACAATGCAGTAATAACCAACAAGTAATCTAGCTAACAATTCCAAAAACTACTACCTTATAGACACAAGTGTAAGGGGATAAAGAATATGTACATAAAGATATATGAATGAGTGATGGTACAGAGCGGCATAGGCAAGATACAGTAGATGGTATTGAGTGCAGTATATACATATGAGATGAGTATGTAAACAAAGTGGCATAGTTAGTGGCTAGTGATACATGTATTACATAAGGATGCAGTAGATGATATAGAGTACAGTATATACGTATACATATGAGATGAATAATGTAGGGTATGTAAACATTATATTAGGTAGCATTGTTTAAAGTGGCTAGTGATGTATATTACATCATTTCCCATCAATTCCCATTTTTAAAGTGGCTGGAGTTGAGTCAGTGTGTTGGCAGCAGCCACTCAATGTTAGTGGTGGCTGTTTAACAGTCTGATGGCCTTGAGATAGAAGCTGTTTTTCAGTCTCTCGGTCCCAGCTTTGATGCACCTGTACTGACCTCGCCTTCTGGATGATAGCGGGGTGAACAGGCAGTGGCTCGGGTGGTTGCTGTCCTTGATGATCTTTATGGCCTTCCTGTGACATCGGGTGGTGTAGGTGTCCTGGAGGGCAGGTAGTTTGCCCCCGGTGATGCGTTGTGCAGACCTCACTACCCTCTGGAGAGCCTTACGGTTGTGGGCGGAGCTGTTGCCGTACCAGGCGGCGATGCTCTCGATTGTGCATCTGTAGAAGTTTGTGAGTGCTTTTGGCAACAAGCCAAATTTATTCAGCCTCCTGAGGTTGAAGAGGCGCTGCTGCGCCTTCTTCACGATGCTGTCTGTGTGGGTGGACCAATTCAGTTAGTCTGTGATGTGTACGCCAAGGAACTTAACTTACTACCCTCTCCACTACTGTTCCATCGATGTGGATAGGGGGGTGTTCCCTCTGCTGTTTCCTGAAGTCCACAATCATCTCCTTAGTTTTGTTGACGTTGAGTGTGAGGTTATTTTCCTGACACCACACTCCGAGGGCCCTCACCTCCTCCCTGTAGGCCGTCTCGTCGTTGTTGGTAATCAAGCCTACCACTGTTGTGGTCGGCTTGAGATATGAGAATCCTGTTGTCATCTTCAACCTAGATAATGAACAGGATGGAGATGCTAATGCATGGCAGGGAGGAGAGAAGATGGACTGACTGAGTGCAGTAGAGCTCTTACTTCCATTAGACCACGTACACCTTAATTTCCCTCTCAACAGCCTTCATTATACTACTCTATTGCCTAGTTGTATTACCTTGGTCTTGATTTCTTCATTTTTTTTCTCCCTATGTTTTCATTATCCCACCCATGTTGTAGCTATTCTCACAGTATTACTGTATCTCTTCTTCTCGTGCCCCCACCCGCCATCAGATCCGCTTCCTACCTGAGTTGAACGCTGTCGCCACCTACTGTGCGTCTGACCAAACTTCACTGGTGCTCACCATTGTGCCCCACTCTCAAAAGGCTAAAATACAGAAGCTTCCCCTGCTTACATAGTGGTCCTCATCCAGAAACCAGTGTTGCAACTTTCACTGGGGTAGCACCATAACGTGTGATGATGCTAGGTGTCAAGTAAAGTGTTACCAAAAAGTGTTAGCCAGCACGGCTAATTGAGGGACTGTCAGTGACTGACATAACAAGAGGAAAACTGCTGTTGCACAACCAAATTTCGAAATTTAACCCGGTGTAATCTACTATTCTTTACTCTCAATAGTCAATTACCTAAAATATAAATTAAGTGGCCGTGGAGCTTAAATTCTGACACGTGGTCCCTTTTAAAACCTGCCTTCTCAAATATGATCGGCCGCGGTGGTGGTGGGTCAAACGGAGTACACCTCCTGAGCTCCCACGCGTACTACCTTAGCGGTGTCTGCGGTTAAACCAACGAGGTTTTTGGACGAACGGTAGACCACCTCCACTTCAAGGCAAAACGGATACCATTGCAGATAAAAATGTCATATTTCAGTATGCATGCAATAGGTGTTCTTTGAATGGAAGAAGGGTATATCAAGTCAAGTGGTGTTCGACCTAGCACGTCGAAACAGAAAGGCCTTGTCTCGCAAGTCCCAGTGAATCTTGTTTGCTTGCTACTTTCCTAGCTGCTAGGGAGCTATTGTATGCTAGCTAAAACGTACAAGGATTTTAACTCTAGCCAGCTTAAACTGAAAATGCAGTTGCATTGAAACTCTTTTCTTAGCCAAAAAGTCTATTTGATATTTTAACTTTTTCTAGAGATGGCTAGTTGATGTAAGTAGTTCGCTGCTAGTTCATTTATTTGGGTTCCACTGCCTAATAATATTGATTTGAATGTGCAACCAGCCAACGTTAGCTAACTGACCTTTTCTCAGAAGCTAACTACATTGCTTTATTATGCTTCTTTAGCTACCATAGTTGTAAGCATTAACGTGGAAGTAGCTAAAGGAGCATCCGCAGTCAAACAAGGAAGTACATTCATTTGGCTAACTAGCCCTTGTTTTTGTGCCAGACCAATGAGAGGGTGACTCACTGGAGGCTGGTTTGATTTGTACGTTACTAGAGCTGCATTGGGCACGAGCAAATATTTTTTTTTAGCCTCAAACCATTCTAGGTAATTTTGCCACCTGTCTCGTATCTCGACAGCTAATCGATAGGCAGGATAGCTAGCTAGTCAGGCAGCTGACTCGAGAGCAAAATGATCCCAGACAAAGCACCAAAGGAGGACGTTTTTCATGCAGGAGGAGCCTTGAAGAAGAATGCTCATGTTCCCAACTTTGAAAATTACAAAGAACTCTACCTGAAATCCATTGAAAATCCAGATGGTAGGCTTTCGCTACACCCGCAATAACATCTGCTAAATATGTTTTATGTGACTCTTATTTTTTTATTTGATTTCTACAAATACACGTATCAAAGCCTTGTCAACAACTTGTGGAAGTACAAGCATTACATGAGCGAACACCTTTTCACTTCTGTTTTTACCAATGATTTGCCTCGTCTTTCGAGAAGCTGAAATGAATGTATACTGATTGCACACTCCACACAGCGCCTACAGCCAGTGAGCTCACTGACTCATAGAAACGAGTTCGTTTCAGAATGGGTAATTAACAATAAACTGTTCATAAATGTATCTACAACCAAAAGCATTGTATTTGGTTCAAAGCATTCTTTTAGACCTAATCCTCGCCTGGAGTTGTGCATCAAGGGTGTGACCATTGAACAAGTTGAAGTAACATTGGATGGTCATTTATCACGGTCAAGTCATATTGATAAAGTTTTTGTGAAGATGGGGAGAGGTATGTCTGCTTATAAAAATATCTGTATTTTTGATACACAGGTCAACTGTACTAGCTAGTTGTTCAGGCCCTAATCTTGTCCCATCTTCATTATAATCCAGTAATATGTTAAGGTGCAGAAAATAAAGTCCTAGCAGCACACCTTCCCCTTAACTGCATACCAAGAAATAACAACAACCGTGCATGATGGTGTTACATGGGTGTGGAGGACTTCTTATAGTCTTTAAGAAAAACGTGTGAAAACACCCAACCCCTTGTAAAATGTATTTGCATACACTTCAAACATACACCACTACGGATTTCTTCACGATACCCAAACCAAAAACAGATTTCATGAGTCGCTCAGTTGTGTATAGAGCCATGTCGTCATTGAGTGCTCTGCTGCCAAAGGTTATTCTGGCAAAAAGCCAGTTTAGCTTTCAAAAACAACAAATCTTGTATCACAGTGCCTATACTATTTTTCTAAAGATATAACTATACTCTATATATGAATAGTGTGTAAATAGTATATATGTTTCTTTGTGACTTTTAATTTGAATTGAATGTTATATCTTCTTGTCTATAACTGTTCTGTACTTTGTCGTGTATTTGTATGGTTTATGTGGACCCCAGGAAGAGTATCTGCTGCATGTGCAGTAGCTGATGGGGATCCTAATAAACTAAACTTATGCCAGTAGGTCTTGTTTTACTTGGGACCCAACAATGTATACATTTTGCCAGCATATCCTTAATATTTCTGTGCTAATGAGCATAAAACACGCCCCTTCCCTACTTGCCTCGCTTCATGCTCATATCTGCAGGGGTGGATAAGGATAGCTAGGCAACATCATGCAGTAATAATGTTTTAAATTATTATTTTTCTTATCTGTCTAACATGGATGGCAGTCCATGAGTGTTTACACATTTGCAAATGTCACAAGAAATGCATCTGTCTGACATTTCTGTTCTTCCTGGTGGTGGAGGCTGCAGGTGGCCTTGCATGATTGTCCCTTTCAACCACCAGTTAGTGGTCATCATAATGGCTCATTGTTTCCTTATTCCAGAGTTCTGGGGTGACATTGCAAAAGACTTCTACTGGAAGTCGAAGCACACGGGCCAGTTCTTGGACTACAACTTTGACGTGACGAAGGGGGAGATCTACATCAAGTGCATGGAGGGGGCCACCACCAACATCTGCTACAACGTCCTTGACCACAACGTTTATGAGCGGAAGCTTGGGGACAAAGTGGCGTTCTACTGGTCTGTGTGTGTGTGTGTGTGTGTGTGTGTGTGTGTGTGTGTGTGTCAAGGGAATTACGGAGGTTGTCAAAGCACTCTCTTGTTGGCCGTTCTATGGTTCTCTGCTTGAGGGGTGGTGTCCCTCAGGAACAATGGGATGGAATGCTAGGAGAGGAGGCTAAATAGTTCAACAGTGATCCTTGGTCCTTCGTCTCTTGCCTCATTGTGCATTAGTCATATCAAATATTTTTCCCCCTACCTTTGTGAAAGCGAGCCTCAGTTCAAAGATGTCCCCATGAATGAATAGTGAATCCATGGGGACGAATGGGCTTCTAGTGCTGGATGGGTATTTAGGGATGTGTTAGCTATTTGTGTGTTATGTTGGTATAAGTGAGCTTTGAAGTTGAGACGCAAAAATACACATATAAAATTGGTTGTTTGGATCCTGGCTGCTGATTGGACTAGCAGCGTTCCAAGCCTTTCTGTTTTAGCGTCACAGACACACCTATGCCTGTTAATAGTTAAATCTGAAAATTATCACTGCGCCGCCATGAGAATATCATGTTCCTCTCCGAATCATCTCTTGTATTTATCTCATCTCGTGGATGATTTCTTCTTGCTTCCAACCTAGCATTTAGTTTGGTAAGGCGGCTCACAATTGGCCCAGCGTCGTCCGGGTTTGGCTGGGGTAGGCTGTCATTGTAAATAAGAATTTGTTCTTAACTGACTTGCCTAGTTAAATAAAGGATATACGTACGTACATGCATGCATGCATACATGCATACATGCATACATACATACATACATACATACATACATACATACATACATACATACATACATACATACATACATACATACATGCATATGCATACATATACATATACATACATACATACATACATACATACATACATACATACATACATACATACATACATACATACATACATACATACATACATACATACATACATACATACATACATACATACATACATACATACATGCATACATACATACATACATATTTGTTCAAAAGTTTGGGGTCACTTAGAAATGTTCTTGTTTTTGAAAGAAAATCACATTCTGTCCATTTAAAAAAAACATGAAATTAGAAATGTAGTGTAAACATTGTTAATGTTGTAAATTACTATTGTGGCTGGAAATGGCTTAATTAAAACATTTTTTTTGAATATCTACATAAGCGTACAGAGGCCCATTATCGGCAACCATCACTCCTGTGTTCCAATGACACGTTGTGTTAGCTAATCCAAGTTATCATTTTAAAAGGCTAATTGATCATTAGAAAATTGCAAAAGGGTTATGTTAGCACAGCTGAAAACTTGTTCTAATTAAAGAAGCAATACAACTGGCCTTCTTTAGACTAGTTGAGTACCTGGAGCATCAGCATTTGTGGGTTCAAAATGTCCAGAAACAAAACTTTCTTCTGAAACTCGTCAGTCTATTCTTGTTCTGAGAAATGAAGGTTATTCCATGTGAGAAATTGCCAAGAAACTGAAGATCTCGTACAATGCTGTGTACTACTCCCTTCACAGAACAGCGCAAACTGTCTCTTACCAGAATAGAAAGAGTGGGAGGCCCCGGTGCACAACTGAGCAAGGGGACAAGTACATTAGTGTCAAGTTTGAGAAACAGACGCCTCACAAGTCCTCAACTGGCAGCTTCATTAAATAGTGTCCGCAAAACACCGGTCTCAACGTCAACATTGAGAAGAACTCTGGGATACTGGCCTCCTAGGCAGAGTTCCTCTGTCTAGTGTCAGTGTTCTTTTGCCCTTAATCTTTTCTTTTTATTGGCCAGTCTGAGATATGTCTTTTTCTTTGCAACTCTGTAGTCTAAATTCATTGGTTTACGGACACCCAAGCTCCCAGTCACATCAAAGTTGAATTCATTTAGGTGTCTACGTTGCGTGTTGCAAATTGTAGCGCAGATATTGACTAATGATGAACAACATTAGGCCTACACATAACTTGTACTATGGTGACTGAGGTCTCAACTCTGATTTTAGACAACTGACTTCTCACTACAGGAGAAGTTCTCACTAGTCGAATTTTGAAGTGTATTCCGTACCGACGGGCTACTCATTACATTGGTTAAAGTTAGAAGAGATTTTGCAGAACGTCCTACATTGCTGTAGCTTGAAATGCCATTCTCTGTGCTCATGACTTCTCAAGTGTGAAATGTTTGTCCCATCAGTTCCCATGTCCGATCAGCCTGTGCATACCATTATTTTGGCCCTGCTGCTTATCTTAGTCAGTCCAATGGATATGTCCTTTCTTTAGGAATGACTTTTTTTGTTGTCTCTGATTGATGTTGTAATAGGAAAGCCTATCGTCTGATGCTAGGGTTCTTTAGCTGTTTTTGTCCCTAAATTCTCTAATTTGTACTGTAGTTCATTGTGTTTATTCTGTGCTGATGTAGGTGCTAGGCAGGCATGTTTTTTCTTTCTGTCCTCTGCCAACCTCTACAACAGTGGTGTGTTTCATCATCTTGTCTGTGAGTGCTGAAAGTGTATTCATAGGACTGGCTGCCTTGACTTGTGTGTGTTTAGTCACACTCTGTCACCACCGTGGGGAGGGGAACTAGTTGGATAACCTTGACCTGCCAGCAGTCTTGTGAGACTCCACCAGAGAGCAGAGTGAAGCTCATAAATTAACATCAATCTAAAAGGGGGGAGTGTACAGTCTATTGAGAAATCCATGTTGTGTGAAAGCAGAGCTTTGCATGGGCCTTTTCATGCTTGCACATAAACAGTTGCGAGATAACAACAGTGGCCCTCTACAGTATCTGGCAGGCCTATTGTTTCTCAATCTAAATTCACAGCCAGACCCAGAAGCACTCTCTTCCCTTTAGATTTCCTATTACACACAGCCTAATATGCTGTGTCCCTAAATGCCCTAATTTTTACTGTAGTTCGTTATGTTTATTCTGTGCTGATGTAGGTGCAAGGCGGGCCATGAACCATTTTAGGAATGTTTTACTTGTCTGAAAGCTCAAATTATAGGTGACTTGAAATTGCGCTATTGTGTTATTAAAAATGTACATTTATTATTACCATACAGAGAATCATACAAACATGCATGATACCATCTGCCTATTGGCTTATTTGCAAATTCAAGCCGGTCTCAAAATTGGACACTTTTTCGCTTCTAAGAAAAAAGCTCGCTTTTCATAGACTGATATGTACAAATTCATGCTCTTGTAGGAAGCAATGACTCTCCCATTGCTGACTAAAATTGGCTATAAGTGGGCTAGAAACGAACTAGCAAATAATGCCAACAAATGTGCAAACTTTGCTGCACGCGTGCCAAGTGGTTAAGTTCGTTGGATCAGTAACCACAAGGTAGTTTGTTTGAATCCCCAAGATGACTAAAGTGAAAAATCTGTCGACGTGCCATTGAGCAAGGCACTTAACCCTAATTGCTACTGTAAATCACTCTGGATAAGAGCTTCTGCTAAATGACGTGAGTGTAAAATGCTCTGTGATTTCAGATGTGCATCTACTAGTACTCTGACTACAGGTGATGGAAAGACCGCTCGTGCCAGTGAAATAGAACAAGGCTACTCCAATGCGCTCCTCAGCCTACAAAAAAATGACCAATTCTGTTTTAACGTGTGGTTACTGGACAAGTTTGTTTCTCTGTTAAAGCACTATGTCCCTCTTAACACAGTTGGCTATGTCATCCCTCTGTGTGAACACTGGCCCATAACAGGATCCCCAAGAGACTGCTGAGAAGTCAGAGCAAAGGTCACTTATCAAGTTCACCCATCTATCCCACATTCTACCCAAGGATAGCAATCACTGTGCCATCCTAAAACATAATTTTACGGGGGGTGGAAATCCGATTGTGAAACTCCAGATTGCTTAATATTACACAAGGCTCAGTGAATTGGTGATAAAATAACTGACAATATAAACTAGCCAACGCCCTGTGAGAAATGTTCCCTCTAAGCTGTGGTGCAACAAATCAAATCAGTGCACACTCTGCAGTCTTAAGGGCTTGTCTTTAGAGTTCACCAGTCATGCTTTTTTCATTTTAAGAGGATATTTCAAGAGATAAATTACTCCACAGCTCAGGCACATTGCTGAGTAAAGCAGAGGCAGAATGTCAGTATATTACTTCAACCTTTGGCACACGAGACTTAGTTAGAATAGATCCATCGTGAGCAAGAGCTTTGTGAGCATGTTGGTATGAGTGAATATTTTGAGTAGAGTTCGACCAATTCTGATTTTTTCAACGCCGATACCGATTATTGGAGGACCAAATAAAGCCGATGCCGATTTTTATATATATATATATTTTTGTAATAATGATAATTACAGCAATACTGAATGAACACTTTTATTTTAACTTAATATAATACATAAATACAATCAATTTAGTCTCAAATAAAAAATGAAACATGTTCAATTTGGTTTAAATTATGCAAAAACACAGTGTTGGAGAAGAAAGTAAAAGTGCAATATGTGCTATGTAAAAAAAAAAAGCTAACGTTGAAGTTCCTTGCTCAGAACATGAGAACATATGAAAGCTGGTGGTTCAATATTCCCAGTTAAGAAGTTATAGGTTGTAGTTATTATAGGAAATATGATGTGTCGGCTATTTATCTCTATACCATTTGTATTTCCTATACCTTTGATCAGCTATGAAAAGCCAACTGACATTTACTTCTGTGGTGCTGACTTGTTGCACCCTCGACAACCACTGTGATTATTATTATTTTACCCTGCTGGTCATTTTTGAACATCTTGGCCATGTTCTGTTATCTCTACCCGGCATAGCCAGAAGAGGACCGGCCACCCCTCATAGCCTGGTTCCTCTCTAGGTTTTTTTCCTAGGTTCTGGCCTTTTCTAGGGAGTTTTTCCTAGCCACCGTGCGTCTACACCTGCATTGCTTGCTGTTTGGGGTTTTAGGCTGGGTTTCTATACAGCACTTTGAGATATCAGCTGATGCAAGAAGGGCTTTATAAAATAATTTGATTTGATTTTACTATTGGATGTACTTATAGGCACTATAGTATTGCCAGCCTAATCTCGGGAGTTGATAGGCTTTGAAGTCATAAACAGCACTGTGCTTCAAGCATTGCGAAGAGCTGCTGGCAAATGCAGGAATGTGCTGTTTGAATGAATGCTTACGAACCTGCTGCTGCCTACCACCGCTCAGACTGCTCTATAAAATGTCAAATCATAGACTTAATTATAATATAATAAACACACCTTTGGTCATTCATATGGTCAAATCCAGAAACTATCATTTTGTTTATTCTTTCAGTGAAATACAGATCCGTTCCATATTTTATCGAACGGGTGGGAACCCTAAGTTTAAATATTGCTGTTACATTGCACAACCTTCAATGTTATGTCCTAATTATGTAAAATTCTAGCAAAATAATTACGGTCACACAGTTCGCAACGAGCCAGGCGGCCCAAACTGTTGCATATACCCTGACTTTGCTTGCACTGAACGCAAGAGAAGTGACAATTTCCCTAGTTAATATTGCCTGCTGACATGAATTTATTTTAACTAAATATGCAGGTTTAAAAAAATATATACTTCTGTGAATTCATTTTAAGAAGGGCATTGATGTTTATGGTTAGGTACGTTTGCGCTTTTGTTAAATTACCCGTTTGGCGAAGTTGAAGTAGGCTGTGATTTGATGATAAATTAACAGGCACTGCATTGATTATATGCAATGCAGGACAAGCTAGTTAACCTAGTAATATCATCAACCATGTGTAGTTAACTAGTGATTATGTGAAGATTGATTTTTACAAGATAAGTTTAACTTCATTGGGATAGGGGGCAGCATTTTCACTTTTGGAAGAATAGCCTGCCCAGAGTAAACTGCCTCATACTCAGTCCCAGATGCTAATATATGCATATTATTATTAGTTTTGGATAGAAAACACTCTGAAGTTTCTAAAACTGTTTGAATTATGTCTGTGAGTATAACAGAACTCATATGGCAGGCAAAAACCTGAGAAAAAATCCAAACAGGAAGTGGGAAATCTGAGGTTTGTAGTTTTTTAACTCAGCCCCTATCGAATACACAGTGGGATATTAGTTATTTTGCACTTCCTAATGCTTCCACTAGATGTCAACTGTCTTTATAACGTTGTTTCAGGTTTCTACTGTGAAGGGGAGCGAATGAGAGCTGTTTGACTAAGGGGTCTGGCAGCAGCCTCGTTCTCAGTCATGCGCTTTCACATGAGAGGTATCTCGTTCCATTGCTTTTCTACAGACTATGGAATTCTCTGGTTGGAACATTATTGAACATTTATGATAACATCCTAAAGATTGATTCTATACTTAGTTTGTTTGACAAGTTTCTACGACCTGTAATATAACTTTTAAAAATTTTAATCTTTTGGAATTTTACCCTTTTTTTCTCCCCAATTTCGTGGTATCCAATTGTTTAGTAGCTACTATCTTGTCTCATCGTTACAACTCCCGTACGGGCTCGGGAGAGACGAAAGTTGAAAGTCATGCGTCCTCTGATACACAACCCAACCAAGCCGCACTGCTTCTTAACACAGCGCCATCCAACCCGGAAGCCAGCCGCACCAATGTGTCGGAGGAAACACCGTGCACCTGGCAACCTTGGTTAGCACGCACTGCGCCCGGCCTGCCACAGGAGTCGCTGGTGTGCGATGAGACAAGGATTTCCCTACCGGCCAAACCCTCCCTAACCCGGACAACGCTAGGCCAATTGTGCGTCGCCCACGGTCCTCCCGGTCACGGCCGATCACGACAGAGCCTGGGTGCGAACCCAGAGTCTCTGGTGGCACAGCTGGCGCTGCAGTACAGCGCCCTTAACCACTGTGCCACCCGGGAGTGTAATATAACTTTTTGAACTTTTAGTCCGACGTTCGGCTGGACCTGAATGCGCGTTTGGATTTGTTTACCAAACGCCCTAACAAAAGAAGCTATTTGGACATAAATGATGGACATTATCGAACAAAACAAACATTTATTGTGGAACTGCGATTCCTGGGAATGCATTCTGATGAAGATCATCAAAGGTAAGTGACTATTTATAATGCTATTTCTGACTAATGTTGACTGCGCAACATGGCGGATATTTCTTTTGGCTGGTTTGGGCTCTGAGCGCCGTACTCAGATTATGCTTTTTAGTTAAAAAGAAATCTGACACAGCGGTTGCATTAAGGAGAAGTGTATCTGAAGTTCCATGCATAACACTTGAATTTTCATCAACATTTATAATGAGTATTTCTGTAAATTGATGTGGCTCTCTGCAAAATAACAGCATGTTTTTGAACTACTGAACATAACACACCAATGTAAAATGAGATTTTTGGATATAAATAATGCACTTTATTGAACAAAACTTGTATTGTGTAACATGAAGTCATATGACTGTCATGTGATGAAGATCATCAAAGGTTAGTGATTAATTTTATCTCTATTTGTGCTTTTTGTGACTCCTCTCTTTGGCTGGACAAATGGCTGGGTTTTTCTGTGACTTGGTGGTTACATAACATCATCGTTTGTGGAGCTTTCGCTGTAAAGCATTTTTGAAATCAGACACTGTGGCTAGATTAACGAGAATTCCACTAGCAGAACCCCAGTCCTAGACGGGTAAATGCTAGCTAGCAACTTACCGTGCCACAAGGTCCTTTTGACACTGCACTCGTGTAACAGGTGGTCAGCCTGCCACGCAGTATCCTTGTGGATTGCAATATAATCGGTGTCCAAAAGGCCGATTTTACAGATTGTTATGAAAACTTGAAATCGGCCCTAATTAATCAGCCAGTGGTTAAATTGAACACTGGACATTAGCATCCCGGCAACATGAAAAAAACTTAAACTATGGCCGTCTTGGTCGGGAAATATCTCTACAAACATTATGTATGATATATCTCTGTTCTTGATCCCATCACAGGGAAGGGAATGAGCCTGGCGACATGATGAAGGTGACCTACAGAGAGCTGCTCCAGCAGGTGTGCCAGTTTGCCAACGTGCTCAAGTCCCAGGGGGTGAAGAAGGGGGACCGCGTGTCAATCTACATGCCCATGGTGGTGGAGCTGGTGGTGGCCATGCTGGCCTGCGTCCGCATCGGGGCTGTGCACTCAATCGTGGTGAGTAGCTAACAGCCACAATCTCAACCATGTCTGGATGAGGCCTTTAGGTACATATCATACCAGCCTGATTTTTCTACGGCTTTCCATCTGGCTACCCCTACCCCGGTCAACAGCACTGCACCCCCCCCCCCCCTCCCACAGCAGCTCGCCCACGCCTTCCCCATTTCTCCTTCTCCCAAATCCAGTCAGCTGATGTCCTGAAAGAACTGCAAAATCAGGACCACTATAAATCAACCGCTCAAGACAATCTGGGCCCTTTCTTAATAAAATTATCTGCCGAAATTGTTGCAACCCTTATTACTAGAATGTTCAACCTCTCGTGTCGTCTGAGATTCCCAAAGATTGGAAAGCAGCTGCGGTCATCCCCCTCTTCAAAGGGGGACACACTCTTGACCCAAACTGCTACAGACCTATATCTATCCTACCATGCCTTTCTAAGGTCTTCGAAAATCAAGTCAACACGCAGATTACCGACCATTTCGAATCCCACTGCACCTTCTCCGCTATACAATCTGGTTTCAGAGCTGGTCATGGGTGCACCTCAGCCACACTCAAGGTCCTAAAGGATATCTTAACCGCCATCGATAAGAAACAATACTGTGGTTCACCAACTACTTCTCTGATAGAGTTCAGTGTGTCAAATCGGAGGGCCTGTTGTACGGGCCTCTGGCAGTCTCTATGGGGGTGCCACGGTTCAATTCTTGGGCCGACTCTCTTCTCTGTATACATCAATGATGTCGCTCTTGCTGCTGGTGAGTCTCTGATCCACCTCTACGCAGACGACACCATTCTGTATACTTCTGGCCCTTCTTTGGAGACTGTGTTAACAACCCTCCAGACGAGCTTCAATGCCATACAACTCTCCTTCCGTGGCCTCCAACTGCTCTTAAATACAAGTAAAACTAAATGCATGCTCTTCAACCGATCGTTGCCTGCACCTGCCCGCCCGTCCAACATCACTACTCTGGACGGTTCTGACTTATATGAATATGTGGACACCTACAAATACCTAGGTGTCTGGTTAGACTGTAAACTCTCCTTCCAGACTCGCATCAAACATCTCCAATCCAAAGTTAAATCTAGAATTGGCTTCCTATTTCACAACAAAGCATCCTTCATTCATGCTGCCAAACATACCCTCGTAAAACTGACCATCCTACCGATCCTCGACTTCGGCGATGTAATTTACAAAATAGCCTCCAACACTCTACTCAACAAATTGGATGCAGTCTATCACAGTGCCATCCGTTTTGTCACCAAAGCCCCATATACTACCCACCACTGCGACCTGTATGCTCTCGTTGGCTGGCCCTCGCTTCATACTCGTCGCCAAACCCACTGGCTCCATGTCATCTACAAGTCCCTGCTAAGTAAAGTCCCCACTTATCTCAGCTCGCTGGTCACCATAGCAGCACCCACCTGTAGCACACGCTCCAGCTGGTATATCTCTCTGGTCACCCCCAAAACCAATTCTTTCTTTGGCCGCCTCTCCTTCCAGTTCTTTGCTGCCAATGACTGGAACGAACTACAAAAATCTCTGAAACTGGAAACACTTATCTCCCTCACTAGCTTTAAGCACCAGTTGTCAGAGCAGCTCACAGATTACTGCACCTGTACATAGCCCATCTATAATTTAGCCCAAACAACTCCCTCTTCCCCTACTGTATTTATTTATTTTGCTCCTTTGCACCCCATTATTTCTATCTCTACTTTGCACATTCTTCCACTGCAAATCTACCATTTTCCAGTGTTTTACTTGCTATATTGTATTTACTTTGCCACCATAGCCTTTTTTTTCCTTTGACCTCCCTTATCTCACCTCATTTGCTGACATTGTATATAGACTTATTTTTCTCCTGTATTATTGACTGTATGTTTGTTTTACTCCATGTGTAACTCTGTGTTGTTGTATGTGTCGAGCTGCTTTGCTTTATCTTGGCCAGGTCGCAATTGTAAATGAGAACTTGTTCTCCACTTGCCTACCTGGTTAAATAAAGGTGAAATAAATAAAATAAAAAAATTAGATGCCGTCTTAGGCCACTTTAGTGCTTAAAGGAATGGAATAGCCATTTTACCAGCTCTTCCTCGTACAGATTTTGAAGGAACAAAACTATCTACCCACACTCTACAAGGCAAACACTTACGCACACACTGCACAGTGTATTTGATTAGTGTACTTGTGTTTTTATTTGTGTGCTTTCCAGTTTGCAGGCTTTTCGGCAGAGTCGCTGTGCGATAGGATCCTGAACTCCCAGTGCTCGTTGCTGATCACGGCCGGTGAGACTGCAAACTAAACTGCAGTAATAATGAAACTCTTATTAGAAGGATTATAGTGCCATATATTATCCCATGACCTCCTAATCCACAGTTTTAATTAGCCCTGCTTTATTTTGCTCATAGAGAGAAAGAGCCCAGTGTATAGGCTTACCGCATCACACTACAGATATTGATCTAGAGTGACGCTAATCGTATAAACGCCATAACCATAACCTCTTTAGATGGGGTTCCTTTGTGTGCGCCAGTGGTGCAGTCATTGGCAATTTCTCCCCTCTGATAACGACTGTTGCTAAGGGGACTAAAAGTTGTTGTTTTTAAACTATTAAATTATACTAGAACCCTAGATGTGCATTTTGGGATTGTTTGACATCTGAAAACCCTCAATACTAAAGTGTTTTGCCACTTAGCTATACATATAATCTAAGATGGAATCATTCCTTTTCATAGTCAGTGGGTTTCAAAATATCAAGATGAAGATTGTTCCCGGGCTGTGACGGGTTCATGCCAGTTCACTGACATTCACATCTTACAGTACCAGTAACGTCCTGTCTATGGCAATAACTGCCCTGCCTTTCCCTCATTGTTCGGTGTGCACCCTTTCACCTCATCCATTCTGAACTCCCCCCAACACTGACATGCCCCCCCCCCTCTCTCAGATGGTTTCTACAGAGGAGATAAGCTGATCAACCTGAAGGTGATCGCTGACAACGCGCTGCAGAAATGCAGGGACCGGTAAGGACCAAGCTTTTCATGACGCACTGCTTTATCTGACTAGCTCACAGGAGGTTGGTGACACCTTCATTGGGGAGGACGGGCTGGTGGTAATGGCTGGAGCGGAATCGGTTGAGTGGTATCAAATACACCAAACGCATGGTTTCCATGTGTTTGATTCCATGCAATCTGTTCCAGTCGTTATTATGAGCCGTCCTCCACTCAGCAGCCTCCACTGGACTAGCTAGTCGCATTTACACACTTCTACTCAGTTTGCCGTTCCTGAAGAGATCGTTTGTCTTGGTATTTCCAACAACACATGCCCATGCTTGCCACCATTAGATGTCTCCTTTGTGTATTTTCCTAGAGTGGGCCATGAAGACGTGAATCACGACTCTCTTCTTTCTCTCTTCCTCGTCTTCTTACTCTTTCCCACTCCCCCCCTCTCTTCTCCTTCTGTCAGGAGTTTCCCAGTTCAGAGGTGTATCATGCTGAAACATCTATCCAAGGAGGTGGAAGCCATTCCCCTGGTCTCCCAGTCCCCCCCTGCCAAGCGGCCCTGTCCTGACCTGCAGGTGAGACCAGCAGCAGAAGCCCCACTGTCCTATTCATCAGGGCACACCATAGTCAAAGGTTTTGCAATGGAAAATAAAAATGGGTGTCGCTTATTAAGAAGATCAGGTAGTCCCTCCCTTTTCTTCCAGTTGGTGCGTAATGAATACGACCCATTTGTTCATAGAGCAGGTCGATCAACTTTACCACATGCTACGGGGGCTACTGTTTAGTAAATAATGGCTTAAGTCGTTAACTAATGTTAACTCCCTCCTGTCTTTTGTTTTTCCAGTTGTATTTCCTGAAACAGTCAAGACTTTGCCTTGGTGTTTGTATAAGATGAGGAGTATAGATGTATGGCTTTGTCTCAGATGTCACAGTTCAAATGACATGAAGCCACCCCTCTTTTCTTATATACGTCTGTTGAAATAACCGTTTCTATTAACCCCTTCTAGCAGGAGAAACAGAGAGACGGCGTCAAGAAAATCCGTCCCGTTCCTCAGGTATTTCAGATTTCCCTGAGCTTGAATTTCTTGTTTCCTTGTTTATTTTTTCAAATAAACACCTTTGCCTGATCCTCTTCTCAGCGGTAGCCTAACCCTGGGGGTCGATCCTGTGTTCCACCTATATTAACACCTTAACTGCTGTCTCTAGAGGTTCTCTCTCTGTCAGTGTTCGTCTATGGTCTTACTAACAGCACTCTGCTCACAGCTGGTCCGGGGTCCCTTACCTTCTCTGCCTGGATTTAGCCTTTACTTTTAGCTATACTTAAGTTAAGACGATCAGATCATTGGGTTTAAATTGGACCTGAAAGCAACACTGAAGGATAAACAATAACTAGAAGGTTTCAAATGGTAATTGACCCCTGACTAACCATGTAGATGTAGTGTATCGATATTGATCTCTTATGCTGTCAGTGGGGCCTTTCGTTTCCTGCTGTAGATAATGGCAATATTTCTCTTACTGTGATAGTGTATATTGACAGTGCTGCACAGAGTGAGTGTACAAAACATTAGGAACACTTGCTCTTTCCTCGACAGACTGACCAGGTGAATGCTATGGTCCCTTATTGATGTCAGTTGTTAAATCCACTGCAATCAGTGTAGATGAAGGGGAGGAGACAGGTTAAATAAGGATGTTTAAGCCTTGATACAATTGAGACAAGGATTGTGTATGTGTGCCATTCAAAGGGTGAATGGGTCAGACAAAATATTTAAGTGCCTTTTAAATTGGGTATGGTAGTAGGTGCCAGGCGCACTGGTTTTAACATGTCAAGAACTGCAACGTTGCTGGGTTTTTCACACTCAACAGTTTCCTGTGTCTATCTAGAATTGGCCAACACACAAAGGATCTCCAGCCAACTTGACACAACTGTGGGTAGCATTGGAGTCAACGTGGGCCAGCATCCCTGTGGAACGCTTACCACACCTTGTAGAGCCCATTCCCTGACGAATTGAGGCTGTTCTGAGGGCAAAAAGGGATGCAACTCAATATTAGGAAGGTGTTCCCAGTATTCTCTACACTCAGTGTATATCAGTATATGTGCAGCACTATCAATGTGATGCACATGTATGGCATTTTTTCAGAAATACTATGACGATAAAAGTTGGCTGAAAACGCAGGACCCTACCCATAGTTGAAGAACATCTGTACAGTATATTTCATTAACCCCACCAGTGACGTTTAACCCCCAAGAACAGCAGCCTGGGAGATGCGTTTGATCATGAATTCTGGATGTTGCATTATTTGCTCACTTCTCTCACCGTTGTTTCACAGACTGCTCAAGTGTATACACTGCTGCTTCACTTAGACTTGAATCCCTGGCGCCTCGCTTTCTTATTCTCTCGTTTGTTCTATTCTTTCTTGTCTAAGCGGCAGGTTTGATATGAGCTGACTTCTGATTCAAGCGATTTAAAGGCATTTAATACTTCTTCCTACTGCTTAAAATGAGTGTTGTCTGTTAGGCTTGGATGTTGCTCTTGACTGAATAGAATCAGCTGAATTAATCATTATTGTTGATGCGTGTCTCTCGCACGGGCTGAAAACATTCAGCTATCTGTGTCACCCGGTCAATTATTCTGTGTGGGTTTTACCTGTGTGTGTGTGTGTGTGGTTCCGCCAGGTGCCGTGGAACCCAGAGGTGGATCAGTGCTGGCACAGCTTGCTGAGCGGCGTGTCTGACGAGTGCGAGCCGGAGTGGTGTGACTCTGAGGACCCCCTTTTCATCCTCTATACCAGCGGCTCCACGGGGAAACCCAAGGTGCACAATATCGCACGCAAAAATGACACTCCGTTTCTGTCTCTCTGTGTCCACTCGGGGAAACCTAAAGTACACGTCATTCATCTTTCTCGGTCACGTTATCAATTTGTTTGCCTCCCCCTCTGTCTCCTCTAGGTTTTTGCACTCTTGTTTTTCTTTCTTTCTTCACATGCACGTCAGTGCTGCTGTCATGATCATGTGTTCTTCTTCTCGTCAGGGTGTTTTACACACCGTCAGTGGATATATGCTCTACGTGGCCACCACCTTCAAGCTGGTGTTTGACTACCAGCCTGACGACGTGTACTGGTGTACGGCCGACATCGGCTGGATCACGGGCCACTCCTACATCACCTATGGACCCCTGGCCAACGGTGCCACCAGCGTTCTGGTGAGTGGAGGACCCCACAGGCTTACTACTGTCATTAGTTCCGTTTGGGCTCTGGGGCACTATATAGGGAGGCTTTTTGTGATTAATTATGAGGAACTTGTTGCTTTTCTGCGCTTCCACTTCAAATTTTGTGCAACAGGTTTATAATATCGTTTGATTTTAAATGGTGTCAAAAACCTCCACACTCCATGTTGACAAACTGTATAGAGATATTTGTTGTCATCAAGTCATGTTTTTATTGTGACTCATCTCGTACAGCGACTCATTAAAATGTCTTCTCATAAAAAAGAGTTGTAAAACCGGAGGAGAGCGATCAAAGGAGATGTTATTTTCCACCTCTACTCCCCACGTAGTTGAGACAGCATTATCTTTGTTATCAGACAGCCAATGATGACTTAGTTAGTTTATGATCATAGTTGTTTTGACATAATCTGCCTCGGGCTCTGTGTGGTGGTCATTTTGTGACTGCCTCTGACTCTGTTGTGATGTGAATGTGATCGGTGTCCAGTTCGAGGGTCTGCCCACCTACCCGGATGTGAGCCGCATGTGGGAGATAGTGGACAAGTACCAAGTTACCAAGTTCTACACGGCGCCCACAGCCATCCGCCTCCTCATGAAGTATGGCAGCGAGCCCGTCCAGAAGTGAGTCTCCACACACTTGGCTCATACACCCTGTTTCTAACCAGTATTGTGTTCATTAGGGCACACTGTCGCAAAATGTTTTGCAACAGAAAACAAAACTGTTCTAATTGGAGAGTACTTCATGGTTTGACCCAGTTTCAACCATTCTGCCCTATTGAACACAACCTAGGCCTGAATATGACAGGACTTCATACAGAAAAGGGTCCATGTCTACAGATGGGGCTGTTGAGTGCTCCATCTGCTTAAATGATCCTTTAAGTACGTCTATTGTGTAGATAGTCTGTTTTTGCCTTCTCAATATACTGCTATATACACAAATGCCTGCATGTTTGATTTTGTCCTTTTGTGTGAGTCTATGGGAGTGTGTCTTCCAGGTTAACACGTCCCTCCCCGTGTTTGTGTCAGGTACAATCGGGAGTCTCTGAAGGTGCTGGGGACTGTGGGGGAGCCCATCAATCCAGAGGCGTGGCAGTGGTACTACAGCGTGGTCGGGGAAAAGAGGTGCCCTGTGGTCGACACCTTCTGGCAGACTGAGACCGTCAGTACCCACTTGTTTGTTTTTAATGAATTGGTCTTTCTCTGAATTCAGCACACAGCTGTGTTTCTGTTAGTGAAAATAGAAAACAATAACGGGCCACGGTGGGTTCATTACAGCATCGACATCTCTCCTCTGTTTCTGTCACGGTAAACAGTAAATACTGAAAGGTAGTTTCATTTTGCCCTTTTGGTGTGTGACTGAATCTGTCTTTCCGTTTGTTTTTCTCTCAGGGTGGCCACGTGTTGACTCCTCTTCCTGCTGCCACGCCCATGAAGCCTGGCTCTGCTGTAAGTGTTACGTTGATTCTATCAAGTTCCCCATTCCTGCCTCCTGTCATTATGAGGGCAGAGTCGGTCTAATTTGTTCTCTGGTCTTTCTCCTCCACCACCAGACCTTCCCTTTCTTTGGAGTTGTCCCAGCCATTTTGAATGAGTCTGGGGAGGAGCTGGAGGGACCATGCGAGGGTTACCTAGTAAGAAAACTGTAGAAATTACCCAGTACTTTAATTTAGCTGCAAAAGTAATTATTTCTCATATATGCAATATGTTGTCGGCATTTGATGAATTGGACTTTCAATGCTTTTTTGACTTTGGACATCCTTGCATCTTGTCCTCCTCCTCAGGTGTTCAAACAGCCCTGGCCAGGAGTCATGAGGACGGTGTATGGCAACCACCAGAGGTTTGAGACCACCTATTTCAAGAAATTCCCTGGATACTACGTCACTGGTGATGGTAAGATGAGGCTAACATGGTCTTGAGCACCATCATGACAGATGTTTATAGAATACCGCACAAATATGTATTCTTTAAGTGGCATCATATTATAGACTTCCAATTTGTTTTATGTAAACCTGTTTAAATCAAGACCCCGTGCAAATGGCACTTATGTATTAATGTTTCCCCCCCAGGTTGCCGAAGGGACAAGGATGGTTACTACTGGATCACAGGGAGGATGGATGACATGTTGAATGTCTCAGGTCAGTACTATCAGCTGGAGCTCTGTGAAATGTAATTCGTAGTGTTGGTATGTCTACTATGTGGTCTCTTGTTCTGCCCTACTGCTAATGGTGGAATTTCCCTTTGTGTTGTAGAACATAATACATTATGCACAGGATACAGAAGATGTAAACTGTACAGTGAAATGGTTACTTGTTTTTAGACTTGTAGCTAGCTAGCTAAACATTATGCCATGATTCCATCTCTAATGCAGAGTTCAAAACAACTGTGAACTCGGAAATCTCTGACTTCAGTAGGTTCAAAACAACTGCGAACTCAGGGTAAAAAACGTGCTCCGACTGGGGAAAATCTATTTGAACGGTCATCCAACTTGGAATTCCAACTCGGGAACTAGAGCTCCGACTTTCCGACCAGAAGATAGATCTCTGACGTCGTGATTTGAACTAGTATTTTTAGGAGTTGCCCGTTCTCCCCCTCTGTCATGGATGCCCTTAATTTGAAGATGTAATCCGGTGACAGGTGTTTTATATAACAGCCTTCTGCGTTCTCGTTTGGACACTCTGCATTTGGCACCCCTCTCTGCTTCCACTGGGCATTCCACTGATTTAGAAACTCGAGTCAACCGTTCCTGTGATAACGGCACCGTTTCCTCCCACAACTGTCATCAGAACAATCTACAATGTCTGGTTCAATGATAAATGTTTTTAACTAAATCAAGGATTTCCTCATTGTCTGATTCATGGAGTGTATGTATATCTGGGTGATGTTAAGTAGGGCACACCGTAGCACAATATTTAGCAACAGAAAATTAAATATCTGTGTTGTACAAGTTTAGCTAGTACCTCCCCGTTTCTAAAGGTTTTCTCCCTACTGAACACACACCAGGCCATCTGCTGAGTACGGCAGAGGTGGAGTCAGCCCTAGGAGAGCACGCGGCGGTGGCCGAGGCAGCAGTGGTGAGCCGGCTGCACCCAGTCAAGGGGGGAGAGTCTCTACTGCTTTGTCACGCTCACCGATGGAGTCGGCTTCAACCACACCCTGGAGGCCGAGCTCAAAAAACAAGGTGTTTGCATGCGCGTTAGGCCAAGTATTGCCACTGAACATGACGAAAGGGAATGTCCTCGAAGGCACCATCCATGTTTACATGCATCTCAGAGACGATAGGTTCCTGTGTTGAATAATAATAATAATAATAATATATGACATTTAGCAGACGCTTTTATCCAAAGCGACTTACAGTCATGTGTGCATACATTCTACGTATGGGTGGTCCCGGGAATCGAACCCACTACCCTGGCGTTACAAGCGCCATGCTCTACCAACTGAGCTACAACTGAGCTACAGATGAATTATAACTGGGATTGAGGATGTTCAGATGACTAATGCTGTGTATTATTATCTGTTGTGACAGTGAGAGAGAAGATTGGTGCCATTGCCACCCCCCGACTTCATACAGAATGCCCCAAGCCTTCCAAAGACCAGATCAGGTGAGAGAATAGCACATATGATGCAACATTTTACCCTATGATTTGAAAGCCGTTCTGAATGAGAGCTTGTAAATTGCGTTATTGAACAAATTGCCTTTCTTTTTCTCTGTGTATACAGGTAAGATCATGCGGCGCGTGCTACGTAAGATTGCCCGTAACGAGCGGGACCTGGGGGACTTGTCCACCCTAGCCGACTCCTCGGTCATCGAGCAGCTCTTTCTGAACCGCTGCTGTGGCGCAGTGTGAGCTTCCACCTGCAGAGGGAGTCAAAGAGCCCTGCCAGGGCAAAGCTGGAAGGAAGGGGAGGAGGAGTTGCAGGAGATGCATGCATTGAACTGTAGAGCCGTCACTGTGGGGCTCAAGCCAAAACTGGGTTTGAGGAATCACATCCCTCTAGTTTGTCAGGAGTTTCAGTTCTCCCCAGTTATAAAGTACAGTTGATGTACTATTAGATTCAAAGTTCGCTTTTTTTTTTCATTTGAACTATGTAGGCTTTTGTCATTTTGTTTGATTTTCTTTGCAGGTTGACATAGGATCGCTATGTGTGTTTGTGTCTGCATGCTTGAAATGTTTTAAGTTGTTGGTGTATTTTCTACTCCCTCTGTAATCTAGAGACAGGGAGTTTGTTAGTGTGTACATCTCTTTTAGTCTGTGAGTGTGGGATGATTGTACTAGAAAGAAAAGGTCACATTTTGAAAAAAAACAACTTTTGTGGTGCCTACCTACTGGACCTCAGCCCCCGGTGCTGTGGTAGAACGTTGCTGTCATTCAACAAATGTCATGGGGGGGTACATATTTGGCATAGATGCAAGAGCCTGTTATTGCCCTTTATGTCATAGGACCTCGCTTATACATGATTGTAGTTCTAATGAAGACTTGTTGTTTATTTCAAAGTGGGACCAAACATAAAATGCATGGCCCGTTTAGATTATTATTATTTTTTTTAAATGTAATAGCAGAACTGTCATTGTGTTCATGTGCCAACATAACATTGAAGCTGGATGTTATAATCGTGTCGGTTAAATTTTAAACATTTATTTTGAAATAACTTCTGGTATTAGGGCCTGGGCAAAAATGTTTATACGTTTTGCAATTTTATCTTTTTGTTGCCCCTTTGTATCAAAGCGACATGCAATAACTCATTTTAATTTGACTTGACTACTTCATCTAGTTTTAGTGGTCGTTATTTTGGATGGAACCTGGGTTGCATTCACTAGGCACTAAACTGTAGAAAATAAACAAACGGAGAGGACTTTTTGATTTAACCTTTTATTTTATTAGTCAAGTCAGTTAAGAACAAACTTATTTGTCCAATATGAAATGCTCAATTTTGTCCTCTTGTAAAATGTTTAAAATGTTTTATTTTGCATACCCTAATGAATACAACCCTGTCCTGGGCATGTTGGAGTGCTGTAAATCATTTTATTCATTCACTTGCATCTCTCATCTCGCACCTCTTTGTGCAGTTTGTCTTGACCTTTCTTACATTCTCCAGTAGATGGTGCTATAACATGTTTTCTGAAATCCTCAGGTTCCTCAACTCTACTACATCTTTTCCCTGTACTGTTCTTCTTCTATAGCCAGTTTGATCTGTCATTCAGCAGACGGTTCAATGGATATTATATGCACACTGATAGACCTATGTTGTGTCCACGTTCTGTATCTGACTGAACAGGACATGATGCATAGCATGGATGTGATGGAATTGTTTAGTTAGAAGCAGAATACTCTAGGAGACATGAGTATCGCAGAAATACTATATGCACTGCTGCCTGTCGAAACAAATCCGTGGACGACTTATCTTTCTTGTGGACAAGTTAGCATTTTCTGCTATAACTGGTATTTTTCTTACAAGGATACATTATCATAAGATGAATTATAAAGTCCTTTAATCGTTCCTTTTTTTTTAGTATGGCATCCATTTTTCATATAGTTTAATCTTGGTCAGAAAATAATGTGTATTATTTAAAAGTGTGAATGTATTATAGAATACCAGTATGCTGCTGCTGTAAATTAAATAATTCTGCAGATTGTGTGTGTGTGTGTGTGTGTACATGCGTCTTGGCCAGGTCGTCATTGTAAATGAGAATTGTTTTTTTCAGTTGACTCATTTGGTTAAATAAAAGTCAAATAAAAAGCGTATTGTCTGGCTTGTTGAATTGTAGTAGCTGCCCAAATGCTCGGTGTATTCGTTGATGCTCCAGTGTTTCATCAACTGCCTCGTTTACTGGAAGCCACAAGACCATATCTTCTAGGACGAATGCACATGTTAATCATCCATTCCACCTCCATTGTGTTCCATTTGATTCCTTTTCAGATTTCCCCTAGAATGGAACCTATCTGAGTGGAACCGGCACCACCCTCAAGCTGGCAGTGTTGAAGCATCGATAAGACCTGGTAAGTATTTGTCGTTGTGTGTCGACTGGAGAGAGGGTATACTCTTGTGAATATGTTGGTATTGATTCTTCAACTGATGTCTCTCTCCATTTCATCTTTGTACTAGGAATCATGCTTATCTAGTATAGAAATGAAATATGCACTTGTACGATATGCCACGTTGCTCAGTAAGATGAGCCATCTGCTGCCAATGGGGATGGCTGGGACTGAATAATTGATGGCGTTGTGCTTGTTTTTGGGCCAGCCAGTAGCATGTGTGTTCATGTTTATCTCGATTCCCCACCATCTCAGTGTTGCGAACAGCACTAATGACGCCGTGGTCATTAATCACACGGACAGGTGAAGCGAAGGGGTTTGTCCTTGTTTTGGGGGTTGTGTGTGTGGTTTGTGTGCGCCTGCATGTGAAAGAAAAGTTCAGGGACACCCCATTTATGTCAGGTTATTGTATTTCCTGTGCATCAAAATCCATAACTAGTGCACATGAACAGCACGGGTCCTACAGTATCTGCCTCTATGCTTTGTTCTCTGAGCATTCCCTCCACACATGAAATCTGAGCAACCTCAGATTGATCCTTTCATCCTCTCAACCCTCTTCTGGGCATGGTGATAGATATATTCAGGTCAATAATAGTAGACCCTGGCTATCCAGTTATATTGCCTACTTGCAGTTTCTGTAAAGGGATTGAGCTGGTCTTGTTTGTGCTGCAGTCTGACTAGTAAGTGCAGCTCCTTTGAGACATGTAAATCATAGGACACTCCCTCTCACACTGCGTGTGTGTGTGTGTGTGTGTGTGTGTGTGTGTGTGTGTGTGTGTGTGTGTGTGTGTGTGTGTGTGTGTGTGTGTGTGTGTGTGTGTGTGTGTGTGTGTGTGTGTGTGTGTGTGTATGGGGGGGGGTCGATTAGTTACATATCACAATATTATTTTTGGATGAATGATCGATGTATAAAAAAAAAGTGTTTTATTTCCTACTGTATGTAGCGTCAGCTGGCGCTAGTCGGCTGTATCTGCGCTAAAATGCTAGTATTATTCATTCTATAGCTTGTTCTCCATCTTTTGAAATAGCGAGGCAACATGTTTTCAGCACATATTTCCCTGATTGATGAAAACAATTTTTATATCTCTTGTCTCTATAGTGAGCAATAAGTTTGGAACATCAAATTGCAGTATTGAATCGTTCTGTGTGTGTGTTAAATAGAATCTCAATATATCGTATTGGCACCTAAGTATTGTGATCGTATCGTGAGGTCCCTGGAAATTCCCAGCCTTAGCGTTACTGTACGTGGTTGTTTGTGCACTGCACCCATACATGTGTAATTGTAAGACTGGAGCAGAGTCAGTTCCATCACCCCCACCATGGCCTGTTGATGGGAGACAGAATGAGGGGACAGCCCTGGGGGTCCCCCTGGTGTGCTGCCTGGGCGTGTTGGCCCAGCTGTCTCAGCCGCTTGACCCCTGTGAGCATATGTGCTGTGGAGAGGCCGCTATTGTTTGTGCATGCAATGGGCCAACCGTGACAGAAGGAGGAGACTGCACAGGACAGGTGGGAAAGAAGGATCTTGAGATCTCAGAGAGGTGGAAGGGAGCTAAAGAATATGACTGAGAAAGTGATGAGAGAAATTTAGATCTGTGGTGTAAGACAGGAGAATTTGAGGATGTTGGTAAAGAAAGACTGGGGAAGGGAGGCGCAAATAAATATAGAGAGGGAGAAAGTAGTCTCAGATGTCCCATGCCTTGGAGCAACGTAAGGCAACGGCTCAAGATCTGGGGAGGATTTCTGCTTCTTTCAGACATAAAAAAAAAAAATCCTGGGATGGTTCTCTTTTAGATAACAACAAATCACGAGTTTGGGTAGGCAGTGCTTCAAACGTGGGCAGGAATTGTGCTCATGTTTAGCAAGGTCAACAAGCGGATACGGCAGTGACGTTACCGCCGATGTGCTTCTCATTTCCGACTCGTCCTCGATGTCTGAACTTACGCCAGAACCTCTACAGACGTGTAAGCTGGAGCATTGGTACATTGCCGCAAGCAACCCGTCTGTCTGAAGAGACTAGAGAAAGAAACAAAGGGTGGGAAATAAGTAACAGATTGAGAAAGAGCGGAGGCTTGATTAGCCTTGATCATGGCCTGGCAAATCTACTCCAGCACCTTATTGGCTTTTCCCCTCAAAGTCCCTTTCTATGGGACTCGGTTCATTCAGCCTGGATGTTCCATACAGCCCCTGGGGCTTGAGGAAGGAGGGAGTCCCTCTTCTCTTCCTCATCCCCCACCCCCTTCATCACGCCTCCCTGGGCTGTGTGCTCTGGTCCAAGGGGATTTGAGTGTGGTGGTTGGTTGGTCGGGTGGGTGGGTGGGTGGGTGAGGAGCTGAAGCTATTGAGCAGCTTAGAGACAAGACAGCAGGTGGTGATCTCTGCTAGAGATCTGCACTACGATCAACTGACCAGATTGCCTCCAGGGAAAAGCCGCTTTCTGTTTGTTGAAAGCTCACTGTTGAGCTCAATCTTTACTATGCCATGAGACTAGTGTATAAGAACAGATGTGGTTGTATTTTCATCGTTCCTTACTGATCTATCCATTTGACCAATGGTTTATCTGTCTGTTTCTACCTCACCTACTTTTTTCCTCTTCTCTCATTTAGTCAAATGACAGGATTTACCACTCACTCCATCTACCTAGCTGGTGTCTGTCTGTCTCTCTCTCTCTAGCTGGGGTCTTACATTCTGATCTATCATGTAAGGGTGTGTCCATACTGAGTAAATTAGAGATCTGTGTGGGCCCAGGCTGAGTAAATCCATGTTATTACAGATCAGATGAAGGAGGAATGTGAAGCCTCGTCTCCACACAATAACCCCTATGACTGTCATCACAATGAAGCCCTGTTGTTCTCTCTCCTCTGTCAGCTCTCTCTCTCTCAAATTATTTCTACTCACTCTTTCTTCCTCTCAAATGATCTGTTCTCTTTCTTTTCTCTCTCTCTCTCTCTGCCCCCATCCGTCCGGCCATCCGTCTTTCTAACCGACTTCAGTAATGGCCAGAACACATCAGAACTTTGGAATGAGCCTCTTGTCACAGTGTCTGTGGTCAGCCTGTCCAGTGGACTGATCTGACTGGAGTGACCTGCCAATTCAGTACAGCTCAGACACCCATTTAGAGCTGACCTGCACCCAGACCGGCTTAGATGAACAAGTCTGAGAAGTCAGCCAAGAGTCACTGTGCACTGTTTTTTTTTGTTGTTGTCTACAACAGATCCAAGTGTTTTTGTATGAAATTGTGCTGCATCAGGCACAGCACATGGATAATAAGTAAGTATCATAAAATTACATCTGGCAGGAAAATGTAGTTCAGTAATACATGGCTCCAAGAGCTAAGAAGTGGTAGATCTCTCTCGCTAAGTTGATGACACAGCAACATAAACCAACCACCTAATTGGTGTGTGCATGCGTTGGAAATGATGCTAGTTCATGAATATTTGCTTGTGAGCATATCTGCTAGTGTTTACTCACAAGTAAAACCCAGATTGTATCCAGACTGGAGTTGAATCAGGAAAAAGCAGGCACTGCTTCCCTCCCACTGGTGCATGAAGGGCAAATGTGTTTGTGTGGGGTTAAAGTTTAACTTTCTGGGCGTTCTTCAGGGAACACATGCAATTTTAAAAAGTAATTACTGGGCCACTTCAGTGTCACCTTCCGTCTACCCCAGGATCTTACATCCCTTCTAATAATCTGAAGTTCTCTCATCTGAAACCCAAATGGCACCCTATTCCCTATTTAGTGAGCTACTTTTGACAAAGACCCATAGGGCTTGAAAAATAGGCGTAGGGTTGTCAAGAATCGAAGGACCATGAATGTAATAAGAAATCTTAGGTGCTTGCTTAAGGCCGGCAGCAACCACTTCAGAATGTACTGTCAGAACAAGGATGAGGCGGATGTCCAGGTTAAGGGGAGTTTAATGGAAGATGTTCACACATCTGATCACTCATAGTTCAGATAACTGAGAATCATGTCTGGTGAGAACTGACATTAACTCTGGTTCTGAAAGGAAAGCGGCGAAAGAACTTAGGCTATAGCACTGCTATAATATGAATGAGATGGCTGTGTAAGCTAGCACAGGTAAGTGTATTAAACAGTAAGGGCTACACACTACAGCAGGCATAAGGCCTCGTCACATGGCAATAGACTGAACAATTGGACTATTGGACTTGTACACATGAAACTCAGGCAAATGTTCTCAAATAAACATTACAGTAATGTTGAAATGTGTACATAATATAAATACAGTGAGCATGAGTGATTTATATATAGAATAGAAAATAGCCTAGCACCCTAATTGAGAAATGCTAGTAAACGGCTAATTGCTAAAAAGCTCATGCATTCCAATGCAAAATGCTAACGGTAGTGCTAACGCTAGCGCGAGCTAACTAACAAGCACTACACAAGGTAATTATACACAACAGACCACAAAACGTAGCTCCACATAATATGACACCGATCTCAAGGCACTTACGTTTAGATGCAAGCACACGTAAACATCAGACATACAGGGATTTAGTCAAAGGAGGAACAGATCAGCAGGAGGGAAAACTGTGGAAATGCTCATCAGGGTGGGGAAAGCATGTTTCTGACCACACAGTGTTCTGGGGTCATAGACTAACTGAAACTGAAGTCCTGGGAATGAAGGCCATTGATAGGCTGAATGAGATGTGGTGATACGTATTTGGCGTGACTCTAACGAAAGTGGGGGTCCTCTGAATGGGACACTAAGCTGCCTGACTAGAACTATCCAGAAGAGATGGCTAGAATCAGCTGACTGAAGCTGGCTGTTTTAACAGCCACCCCCAAATATGTTGACAGATTTGTAATCAACAACAAAGGGGAGCAAGGGCTGAGAGGAATGACGTGAATACTTGTGGTCATCCAGATAGGCAGAAATGTAGACCAGACGGGTGACTGGTCCAACAGAACACCTGTCTTTTGGTGCACCTGGCCGCCCCGTCACAAAGGTGTTGGAGGTCACCAGAACAGGGCGAGTGATACTGTGGGTGCCAGTGCAGGCTGTGAAATCGTTCTGGAAGAGGGGAGCCAACAAGATGCGGTGGTGGATCCGGTGACTGCTGCCCCCGTTTGCCCAGGAATAGGCAACGGGAGTACCTCAATAGTGAGGGCTTGTAAGACCCCCAGGGGAGGAGCAGGAGTCATATTGACCCCTGGCTTGGTGTCAGCTGATGACTGGAGACTGCAGGGCTACAGCGACAGAGCTCGATGAGGGTCTCGGGACTGGAGACCGCAGGGCTGCTGCAGCAGAGCCCGACGAGGACCCTGGGTCTGGGTACTTGGAGCCATGAAGCAGCAACGGGCAGTGGCCCCTGGACAGGCTGGGCCTAGGCAGAGGAACCAGGTGAGGGCCCTGGATCAGGAGGTCGGGCCACAGCAGCAGAGCTCCTTGATGGTCTCAGCGCGGCAGACAGCAGAGGTTCGGCCGCAGGTCTCGACGAATCTCTCAGGACTAAAGACCATAGGTCCGCAGCAGCAGAGCTCGATGAGGGTCTCCGGACTGCAGATGGCGAGGCCACCCCATTGCCACAGGAGAGGTCCCAGGGAAAGGAGTTTGGGTCTCCACACCAGCGACGGACTGAGATCTCAGGACAATAGTAGACCAGACCACCACGGCAGTGAAAGGAGATGGCTCTGGGACCGGAACTGAGATCAACTGGATCCCCACAGCAGCAACAGGCGAAGATATCAGGAGAGGAGACAGCTGCACAACTGAAAATGTGGGGGTAAAAGACCCAAAGGTGGGATAGAGCTGGACCCTGGGTTCAAGAGAAACTGACTGAGTGTCTAGAGCTGTTGACTTGGGGCCTGACTGGGTAATAGACTGTGAGGTATGGGATGTTAGATCTATAAGGACCGAAAGCTCTGGGCCTACTGGGATAGGAAAGCTTAGCAGAAAACTGAAGCCACTAGGCGATCAGGGAACTGAGTAGTAGGACTGGACTTGGCACTTTCAGCAGCTACAGACAGGGCTCCTGCATTATGGACCAACTGACATTCAGAGGTGTCAGCTGGAGTAGAGTTCTCTCTCAGGGTGAGCTCTGGTTATTGCCTCCATCCCTGGAGAAGGCTGTAGGTCTTCCTGCTTGTGAACAGGCAGGGAGGTAAGGATTCATCTTGGGTCCAGAACAGGGGTCGGCAGAACCTCGGTCACTGGAGACATCGATGGCACAACTGTGGGAACCAGTTGAGACTTTGCGACCGGAGCTGGTTGAAGCACAGCTGTGGGAGTGGCGAGCTGTAGCTCCATGGCAGGAGCCGCTATGGCATGAGTCGCTATGGCAGGAGCCGCTGTAGTAGGCCCCGTTAAAAAGGCTGTATTTGGCTGTATTTGCTCTGCTGGGGTCGACTGGAGCACAGTGGTAGGGTGCTCTGCCAGGGTGAGCTCTGGTAGTTCCTCTGGCCTTGGAGAAAGCTATAGCACAGCTGTGAGGGACTCCACAGCAGGGGTCGGATCCGAGACTGGGGCTAATGGTGAAGCTGATGTAGAACGGTGCTGCATCTCATGCATTTTCTGACGTCTGGTGTAAATGAGCTGGTCGCGCTGGCACCGCAGAACATCATTCTGGCACTTCTGGTGTAGTATCTGTTGCATGACTATGTCTGAGATGATGTCATCACCTTCTTGAGCAGCTTGGTTGCAGAGGTCCCTTTCTCCCCATCTAAGATGTATTTCAGTTGTAAGAGGAGAGGCCTGGCTGAGACGGTCAAGTGACAACTGGGAGTGTCCATCAGGTAAGTACTAGCGACGGTGGTCGGTTGGACTGTAGGAACCTTCCATCTTCCAGACTGCTTCAATGAACTCTTCAATCTCGTCACACTGGCTGTGTAAACTCTCCGGTTGTCACTGGCGGTCCACGCTCAAGTCGATGCTGATCCTGAGGATCGATGCTGATCCTGAGGATCGATGCTGATCCTGAGGATCGATGCTGATCCTGAGGATCGATGCTGATCCTGAGGATCGATGCTGATCCTGAGGATCGATGCTGATCCTGAGGATCTCAGGTCAAGGTTCGATGCTGATCCTGAGGATCCCAGGCCGAGGTTAGCGTGAGGTGGGAACCCGGTGAATCAGCAACCAATGAAAAGGCTGAGGTACTGTCCTCTATTCTGCTGATCAGCCTGGGTGATCACTTGGACCGGTGAATTGAAATGTAATAAGAAATCTTAGGTGCTTGCTTATGGCCGGTAGCAACCACTACAGAATGTACTGTCAGAACATGGATGAGGTGGATGTCCAGTATAAGGGGAGTTTAATGGAAGAAGATGTTCACATCACACACACACATCTGACATGGTTCAGATAACTGAGAATCCAGTGAAAACTGACATTAATTATGGTTCTGAAAGGAAAGCAGAGAAAGAACTTAGGCTATAGCACTGCTATTGTGCTATAATATGAATGACATGAGCTAGCACAGGTAAGTATATACCTGGCTCCCGAGTGGCACAGCGGTCTAAGGCACTGCATCGCAGTGGGAGAGGCGTCACAGTCCCTGGTTCGTATCCAGGCTGTATCACAGCCGGCCGTGATTGGGAGTCCCATAGGGCGGCGCGTAATTGGTCCAGCGTCTTCCGAGTTTGGCCGAGGTAGGCCATCATTGTTAATAAGAATTTGTTCCTAACTGACTTGCCTCGTTAAATAAAATAACAGCAAGGACTATACACCACAGCAGACAGCAGACTTGTACACATGAAACTCAGGCGAATGTGCTCAAATAAACATTACAGTAATGTTGAAATGTTAACATAATACATTAAATAAATACAATGAGCATGAGGGATTCAGTCCACAGGAGGAAAAGTCAGCAGGGGGGGAAACTGTGGAAATGCTCATCAGGATGGGGAAAGCATGTTTCTGACCACACAGCGTGCTGGGGTCATAGACTAACTGAAACTGTAGTCCTGGGAATGAAGGCCACTGATAGGCTGAACGAGATGACCAATAAGACACTAACAAAAGGTGGGGGTCCTCTGAATGGGACACTAAGCTGCCCGACTAGAACTAACAAGAAGGGATGGCTAGAATCAGCTGACTGATGCTGGCCATTTTTAACCGGGCTCTTGTCAAAACTAAGGCGTTACACACAATAGGGAATAGGGTATCTTTTGGAACTCATACCCCTGATAAGTGTATATAGTGTAAACAATATATTCTTTCACAGTAACGTTCTTGCTAAATCTTGTTCACTATGAGTGACATCTTGCTTAGTTTCCTTTTGACACGCACGTAGGTGTGTATGTACAAACACTCTCACTCACTGACACACACACACACACACACACACACACACACACACACACACACACACACACACACACACACACACACACACACACACACACACACACACACACACACACACACACACACACACACACACACACACACACACTAGTTATCCGGTGTAATTAGAAGCAGCAGTAGCATCAGCTGCCTGCAGCCCTCAGAGTTATCAGTGATTCTCTAGCTAACGGCTCCTCCCCTCCTCGTTTGGTACAGCCAGCCTCAACAGCCCTAACTGTTGTGTTGTGTGTTTTTTTTTACATTTGTCATTTGCTCTTATCCAGAATGACTTAGAGTAAGATAGCTAGGTTGAGACAACAACATCACAGGCATACTAAGTACATTTTTCCTGAATAAAGTAGCTATCAGCAAAGTCAGCGCTAGTAAGGGTGAAACAAGTCAAGTGCCGGTGTTACACAAAAATAGAAACGCAACATGCAACCATTTCAAAAATGTTACTGAGTTACAGTTCATATAAGGAAATCATCTCTGTTGCAGAGAGTTTATCAGGCTGTTGAGTGTTATCAACAGCGAAGTTGCTGGATATTGGCGGGAACTGAAACACACTGTCGTACACGTCGATCCAGAGCATCCCAAACATGCTCAATGGGTGACGTCTGGTGAGTATGCAGGCCATGGAGGGTTGCTGTAGGATTATTTAAGCTACTCTGTTTTTAATGCTGCAGCTCCCAGCCGTCACTGCCCGGCCCTGCTGCATACTGCTCCCATACAGCGTTGCAGATGGTCTGTCGGTCGGTCAATCAATCAGTCACTTAGTAAGTAATTCCATCTCTGCAACATACACTCAGTGATTCTGACTTAAATAGCCTGTCCTAGTCCTCTGATCTACACAACCTGAGTCACCAAAGAGGCCCTTTCCTCAATGGTCTGCCCAGCCCAGCCCACCACCTCTCCTCTCCACCTCATCCATCGGTTTGACTCTGCATAGCCCCCTCTGCGTAAGGCCATAACCTTTTTTGGCCATTAGTGGCATCTTCGTACGACAACATACCAGTGTGTGGCTCTGTGGTTCTGGTGAGCAGTTTGAGAAGATACTGTAAATGCAAAGCTGTTGAATAGCTCTTCTGCACTGTTGGAGGTTAGCAGAACCTTAGTTAGCATTCCGTCTCGGTCCTCAATCAGTACAGTTGTAGACGAGTCGACTGAAGGAGTGTAGCGTACTCTGCTCAAGCTCCTGCTCTTCATGTCGGTCTCCTCTTCCTCCATTGAATAATTTGTTCACTGTCCTCTGACTTGTGTCTTCCTGTACCCCTCTCTTCTTTGTTCCAGGTTGTTTGTGTTGAGATGCTTCTACTCCGTTTGTCCCCTTGTCAACCGTGGTAGAAAATAATAATCCCAAACTGTCTCACATCTGACACTATCATTTTGTATCTGTCTGTATGTAGCTTTTCTCTTTCCTCACTGTCCACCTTGTTACCAGTGGTTCTGCACGGGTTGCTCCGTGGTTGCTCTATGATTGATCCATGGTTGCTCCGTGGTTGCTCTATGATTGATCCATGGTTATCACCACCGACACCGAGGCAGTTCAGTTCAGTAGTTTTGTTATCACCACCTGATCTAGCCCTCTCTTCTTGATCTACCCCCGCTAACCCACTTTTCCATAATCGTGCTCATCAGAGACCATCTCCGAGGGGTAAAGCAACCCAGTTATCATGACACACATGGAAGAGCCATCTGGGCAATTACATATTGCCCTCATATGATCATGCAGTGGTTCAGAGAGAGATGAGAGACGAGCATCGTGTTTTTACTCCCTGATTGCCTCTCATATCACTGCTGCCTTATTCCTCCTCCACTAGAGTCGATCCACAAATGGATGTGTGGTTGACTTGACGGCATGTGTGTTTGTGTGTGTACGTGCTAACGTGTGTGTGTGTGTGTGTGTGTGTGTGTGTGTGTGTGTGTGTGTGTGTGTGTGAATGTAGTGCACGTCTCTGGATGTTGGATTTGCATTAGTCTCATCTCATTTCTCCTCTGTGTGATAGTTCGGGACAAATCCTTAGGGGGTTGGGGGGGGGGTGGTTACAGGGTGTGTGTGTGTGGTCTCACGTGTGTAGGTCTCTTCACGCTGTATCTATTTCTCTCACCCTGGTTGAAATGTGAGGACATTTTCTGAGCCTGACCACTGGATCTAATTGGGCAATACAGGGCTCAAGTGACATTGATATTACAGTTATGGTTGAGTTTTTTTAGGAAGCAATGTTGTGTGTGTGTGTGTGTGTGTGTGTGTGTGTGTGTGTGTGTGTGTGTGTGTGTGTGTGTGTGTGTGTGTGTGTGTGTGTGTGTGTGTGTGTGTGTGTGTGTGTGTGTGTGTGTGTGTGTGTGTGTGTGTGTGTGTGTGTGTTCATGCGCTGAGTGTGTTTGTGTGTGCCCACGCATATGCATGTGTATTTTACTCTTCGCATCATCCAAATAAAGCCATTGTAAAAACGCCAAGAAAATAACATCCTTGACTAGCAACAATTTTCTCTCTCTATCCATCCAATTATCTCTATCTGTACAGACCATATAATCCAGGGCAATTTAGAGGGCTTGTAATTCTGCTGTCTTTTGTCATCTGATGGCACATCTGGATGTGCTTCTGATCCGAACCTGTGGTGGTTCAAAGCTTGGGGAGGGGAGAGAAAGGAACACATCTGTACCCCATCAGGAGATGAAGGACTTTGACCCTGCAGTAACTCTGCCGCGCGTGCGCTGTTGGGATGCTGCACCTCATTGACGAGAGGGGGGGGGGGGGGGGGACTGTAGCTTTTTTGTTGTTGAAAGTCTTCTGACATTGCCTTTTGTTTGAAAGAAGGCTGAAAAAGATGGTGGTAAGTGGCTTGCTATAGAAAAACCTGTTTTGGGCTAAATGACAGACCGTGAAAACAATTCCCAAGTACTTTACTTTGGTAGAGATAGAGGAGAGAGCGGGAGTGGCGCTTGGAGAGGGTAACATTGTTTATCCTGCACAGGATTAGTAGATTGACAACTAGATGTCAAAATGCTTTCAAGGCTTTCGAGATGTTGCACCGTTTTCCTGCAGCTGTATTCATTTGGTTAATGTGGATCTTTTAATGCTGTGAATTGATAATGGATACAAAGCCAATGTTCTACCTACAACAACTTGTTCTGTAATGCGTTGGGTTACTCATTTAACATTACATTTAAGTCATTTAGCAGACGCTCTTATCCAGAGCGACTTACAAATTGGTGCATTCACCTTATGACATCCTCAATGACATACTCAAATGAACAAATACTGTAATGAAGAGATGTATACTGAACCAAAATGTAAATGCAACAATTTCAAAGATTTGAATGAGTTACAGTTGATATAAGGAAATCAGTTAATTGAAATGAATTAATTTGTCCCTAATCTATGGATTTCACATGACTGGGAATACAGATATGCATCTGTTGGTCACAGATTCCTTCAAAAACTAAAAAAGGGAGGGACGTTGATCAGAAAACCAGTCAGTATCTGGTGTGACCACCATTTGCCTCATGCAGAGCGACACATCTCTTTCGTATAGAGTTGATCAGACTGTTGATTGTGGCCTGTGGAATGTTGTCCCACTCCTCTCCAATGGCTGTGCGAAGTTGCTGGATATGGTCAGGAACTGGAACACGCTGTTATACACGTTGATCCAGAGCATCCCAAACATGCTCAATGGGTGACATGTCTGGTGAGTATGCAGGCCATGGAAGAAGTGGGTCCTTACGACATGGGACTGCGCTGTCATGATCGTCGTAAGAAGCGGACCAAAGCGCAGCGTCGTGTGAATGCATCATTTTAATGGATGATGAAAAACACAAAGTAAACTTAACAAAACAACAAACGTGACTGCTAATGAAACATAGTGCTAACATGCAACTAGACATAGACAATAACCCACGAAACACCCAAAGAAGATGGCTGCCTAAATATGGTTCCTAATCAGAGACAATGATAAACACCTGCCTCTAGGCAACCATAGACCTGCGTAAACACCTAGATGGAAACAACCCCATAAATCTACAAAACCCCTAGACAGTACAAACACCCTAGATGAGACAAAAACACACATACCACCCTCGTCACACCCTGACCAAACCAAAATATATAAAGAAAACAAAGAATACTCCGGTCAGGGCGTGACAGTGCCCCCCCACAAAGGTGCGGACTCCGGCCGCAGAAACCTAATCTAAAGGGAAGGGTCCGGGTTGGGCCTCTTTCACGGCGGCTCGGGTGCGGGACGTGGACCTCGCTCTATCTCAGTCTTGGCTCACTTAGGTGGCGCCTCAGGAGTGGGGACCCTAGCAGCGGGTCCCGGACTGAAGATCATCGTAGAGGGCGCAACTGGTCTGAGGCGCCTCTGGACTGAGGAGCGGCTCTGGCAGCTCTGGACAGGAGGGAGATTCCAGCATCGCCGGCGTGACAGGCGGCTCTGGCCGCTCCTGGCTGGCTGACGTCTCTGGCGGCTCCTGGCTGGCTGACGGCTCTGGCGGCTCCTGGCTGGCTGACGGCTCTGGCCGCTCCTGGCTGGCTGACGGCTCTGGCGGCTCCTGGCCGGCTGACGGCTCTGGCGGCTGGTGGCTCTGGCGGCTCCTGGCTGACTGGCGGCTCCTGGCTGACTGGCGGCTCCTGGCTTACTGGCGGCTCTGGCGGCTCCTGGCTGACTGGCGGCTCTGGACAGACTGGAGACTCTGGCGGCTCAGGACAGGCGGGGGAGACTCTGGCGGCCCAGGACAGGCGGGGGAGACTCTGGCGGCCCAGGACAGGCGGGGGAGACTCTGGCGGCTCAGGACAGGCGGGGGAGACTCTGGCGGCTCTGGACAGGCGGGGGAGACTCTGGCGGCTCAGGACAGGCGGGGGAGAGTTTGGCGGCTCAGGACAGGCGGGAGCACCTGTAGGGATGAGACGGAGAGACAGCCTGGTGTGGGGGGCTGCCACGGGAAGGCTGGTACGTGGAGGTGGCACCGGATAGACCGGACCGTGAAGGCGCATTGGAGATCTTGAGCACAGAGCCAGCCCAACCTTACCTGGTTGAATGCTCCCCGTAGCCAGGCCAGTGTGGCGAGGTGGAATAGCCCGCACTGGGCTGTGCTGGTGAACCGGGGACACCATGTGTAAGGCTGGTGCCCTGAATGCCGGCCCGAGGAGACGCACTGGAGACCAGATGCGTAGAGCCGGCTTCATGGCACCTGGCTCGATGCCCACTCTAGCCCGGCTGATACGAGGAGCTGGAATGTACCAAACCGCACACGCACCGGGGACATAGTGCGCTCCACCGCATAACACAGTGCCTGCCCGGTTCCTCTCTCTCTCCCGGTAAGCCCAGGAAGTTGGCGCAGGTCTCCTACCTGGCTTCGCCAAACTCCCTGTGTACACTCCCTGTGTGCCTCCCCCCCAATACATTTTTGGGCTGCCTCTCGGGCTTCCAGCCACGCCGCCGTGCTGCCTCCTCATACCGGCACCTCTCTGCTTTCCCTGCCTCCAGCTCTGCTTTGGGGCGGCGATATTCCCCTGGCTGTGCCCCAGGGTCCTTCGCCGTCCAGAATCTCCTCCCAAGTCCATGAGTCCTGCGTTCTTTGCCGCTGCTGCTGCTGGCCATTACCACGCTGCTTGGTCCATTATTGGTGGGTTATTCTGTCACGATCATCGTAAGAAGCGGACCAAAGCGCAGCATGGTGTGAATGCATAATTTTAATGGATGATGAAAAACACAAAGTAAACTGAACAAACTAACAAAACAACAAACAAACGTGACTGCTAATGAAACATAGTGCTAACATGCAACTAGACATAGACAATAACCCACGAAACACCCAAAGACGATGGCTGCCTAAATATGGTTCCCAATCAGAGACAACGATAAACACCTGCCTCTAATTGAGAACCAATCTAGGCAACCATAGACCGACATAAACACCTAGATGGAAACATCCCCATAAATCTACAAAACCCCTAGACAGTACAAACACCCTAGATGAGACAAAAACACACATACCACCCTCGTCACACCCTGACCAAACCAAAATATATAAAGAAAACAAAGAATGCTCAGGTCAGGGCGTGACATGCTCATTATCATGCTGAAACTTGAGGTAATGGTGGCAGATGAATGGCATGACAATGGATCTGTCACGGTATGTCCGTGCATTCAAATTACCATCGATAAAATGCAATTGTGTTTGTTGTCCATAGATTATGCTTGCCCGTACCATAACCGCACCGTCACCATGTGGCACTCTGTTCACAACGTTGACATCAGCAAACCGCTTGCCCGCATGAGGCCATACATGTGGTCTGCGGTTGTGAGGCCGGTTGGACATACTGCCATTAAACGAAGTTGGAGAAATTCACATGACATTCTCTGGCAACAGCACTGGGGGACATTCTTGCAGTCAGCATACCAATTTCACACTCCCTCAACTTGAGACATCTGTGTCATGTGACAAAACTGAACATTTAGAGTTGCCTTTCATTGTCCCCAGCACAAGGTGGACCTGTGTAATAATCATGCTGTTTGATCAGATTCTTGATATTCCACACCTGTCAGGTGGATGTATTGTCTTGGCAAAGGAGAAATGCTCACTAACAGGAATGTAAACAAATTTGTGCAAAGAATTTTTGAAAAATAAGCTTTTTATGCATATAGAACATTTCTGGGATCTTTTATTTCAGCTCATGAAACCAACACTTTACATGTTGCGTTTATATTTTATTTCAGTTTAGTAGGTTAGTTGGCACTTGGCGACGACAGCAAGAGATTATGTCCATAACACAATTACTGTAAAAAGACAATTTGCAGAATAATATTTATTCTTTCAAATGTCTGTTGTCTCAGCTGATGGATTCTATTTCGTTATAGTGAGCTTACATTAAACCAGGGGCGTCAAACATATAGGCCGCTGGGGAACGAATTCAATGTACTTTTAAATGACTAAAACCAAATCACAACTGTGTAGTAATGATAATGGTCCTCCATAGAGTTTCTTGACTGGCCAGCTGCGAATAATCACTGAAATTAAAGCTAGACAGTCAGGGAGAAAAAAACAAAAAGGGTTGAGGAGGATTATTTTGGTAATTTTGTTGGCGAGGAAATATCATCCATTTTCCAGTGCCGCCCACCAGACCTCGTTGAAGACCGAATGTGACCCCCCGGGGCAAAATGAGTTTGATAACCCTGCATTAAACCATGTATCCTAAAAACCTCTGGGAAGAAACTGAAATGAAACCTGTCTTTTTTTGAATAACTGATGCAGTTTAGGGCTTTGCAGCACAATGTAAGTGCTTTGTTGATGTTATACAGTGACGTGCAGTGTGGTCGGTGGCTGGGTAGAAACTGGCTGTTGTCAAAGCCAGATTTACTCACAAATAAACCTTGATGAAGCCCAAGTTTACCATACAACAGATAGCTCAGATGCAAGCGGCAAATTATGAACACGCCCAAATGTGCAGGGCTTACCCACACAACATGTTTAGGCAACACGCATGTGCAAAATATGAAAATTGCTCAATGGAACGAATGAATCTAGGCGAAACAGCGAGGCCTATGCTGAACCTGTCCGTCAACAGTGATTGGAGTCAGGAACGGCCATGCGTGTCAACGATTGGAATGAATGGATGGACGGGAAGGAAGGCATGACTGCTACCCTTATGCTTTTCGTTAGGTTTTGAGGCAGTTTTAGTACAATAAACACCAGAATCAATTTGCAACTGCGACCTGGCCAAGATAAAGCATAGTAATTTGACACATACAACAACAGAGTTACACATGGAATAAACAAAACATAGTCAATAATACAGTAGAACAAAAGAAAACAAGTCTATATACAGTGAGTGCAAATGAGGTAAGATAAGGGAGTTAAGGCAATAAATAGGCCATGGTGGCGAAGTAATTACAATATAGCAATTAAATGTATAATGTATTTTGTATTTGGCTCTTATAACATCTTATTATGTTTTGTTGTTGACTATTAGAGTAAGCACTGCCTACCCTGCCTACATGTCACTGATGTTGTTTTTTCTTTCTTTCTCTCTCTCCATCTTTCCCTCCTCTTCACTGCCAACTCCTTGAATGCCAGGCGGAGAGGTTGCCATGGCAACGTGGACTGGTGCATGCAGTGAGTTGCCGGGCGAGTTCCCCCGCCCCCTGCTGAGCCCAGCAGTACAGAGAGACCAACACAGCTCAGAGAGAGAGAGGCCACACGAGCACATCATCTCCAGACAGACATGGTGTTCAGGAGATGAGAGGAGGGCTGAAACTGTGACATCAGTGCTGACAGTGAAATCTGTACAGACAGACAGAAGGAGAGAGATGCCAATGCGCCGAACAAGCTCCAATTTACACAATGCCGTTCCTCAGTCTCCTCGATTTACGGAGTTTGCTGCGGGGTTTTATTTTGTTACTCTGTTACTAATGACATTTATCAATCCTATTGGGAATATCTCAGGCCCACAGCGATGTGTGTGTGTGTGTGCATGTATCTCACATTAATAAAATGTCATGGAGTCTGTTGCACATTTTGTTAATGTTCACCGTTGATATGAAAAACTAAAACGTTTAAAATATATATTTTTAGGATTCATGAAATATTTAGTTGTCCAAATAAATGTATAAATTGTTTATTTTTACAAATGTTAAATACATTCTTACATGTATTTAAAATATATGAATGTCAAATGTTAAATACATGTATTTTAGAATATACATTCACATGTTTATCAATGTTTTGTCAAATATATTCCAACATTCATTTTTAGAAGTATTTGTAAGAAATATATTTAGAAATTAGAATGTACCAAGTCATATTGTAACAAAACGGTTTCTACCTTAACAATTAGACTTCAGTAGGATTTTTTGGCATTAAATGTGTTTACATCAGTCCCATTGTGATTAGAGAACTACCACAGAACAATACAGATTAACTGGCTAGAATTGTCGTCACATGGGAGGCCAAAAAGTATTAAGCCCCTAACAAGCCACACCTCCAAGTGTTCTAATAGGCTGCCACTGCTACAAAATGCAAAATGCAATTTGATTGTACATTGTGCATACCAAAGGCAGGAACATACATTTAAAGGATCCAAAAATGACAAACATTATGTGTCATGTGGTGTGGCTGTGTCTTTTATGTGCATATGACAAATAAACAAACAAACTTGACAAAAGCGTTGCAACCAATGGCCAACGGGCAGAACATTAACGTGTGCTGGGTTGTTCCACGAAATCAGTGCCTGAAATGCCCTTTAATATAGACCACATGGATAATTCAATACATCAGACTTGTAATATGAGTAAAGACTTGCTAAAGTGCTAAAAAAATTCAGCATATTGACATGTCCCTCCGTGCACCATCTGTGATGTCTAAGAAGATTTTAATCCACTAACCCCCCCCCCAAAAAAAACGTTTTCACCATCATTGTAAAGCCCTAGTTATTTTATTGCTTTGACAAAGATATATCTCAAGATTATTATTTCATGTGATTAGTGATTCATTTACATCTGCCCCTCATTTTATGGTAAAAATAATTGAAAGTACAACTTAAGTAGTTTTTTGGGGTATCTGTACTTTACTATTTATATTCTTGCCAAATTTTACTTTTACTTCACTACATTCCTAAAGAAAATGATGTACTTTTTACTCCACCCAAAAGTACTCATTACATTTTGACAGGAAAATGGTCCAATTCACACACTTATTAAGAGAACATCCCTGGTCATCCCTACTGCCTCTGATCTGGCGGACTGACTAAACACAAATGCTTTGTTTGTAAATGATGTCTGAGTGTTGGACTGTTCCCCTGGTTATCCATAAATAAAAAAACAAGAAAATGGTGCCGTCTGGTTTGCTTAATAGAAGGAATTTGAAATGAGTTATACTTATAAAGTATATTTTAGCAATTCCATTTACTTTTGATACTACTTTTGATACTACTGCTCAAAAAAATAAAGGGAACACTAAAATAACACATCCTAGATCTTAATGAATGAAATATTCTTATTAAATAATTTTTTCTTTACATAGTTGAATGTGCTGACAACAAAATCACACAAAAATTATCAATGGAAATCAAATTTATCAACCCATGGAGGTCTGGATTTGGAGTCACACTCAAAATTAAAGTGGAGAACCACACTACAGGCTGATCCAACTTTGATGTAATGTCCTTAAAACAAGTAAAAATGAGGCTCAGTAGTGTGTGTGGCGAGCACATGGAGGGATGTGCGGCCTCCCCAAAGAAATGCCACCCCACACCATGACTGACCCTCCGCCAAACCGGTCATGCTGGAGGATGTTGCAGGCAGCAGAACGTTCTCCACGGCGTCTCCAGACTCTGTCACGTCTGTCACGTGCTCAGTGTGAACCTGCTTTCATCTGTGAAGTGCACAGAGCGCCAGTGGAGAATTTGCCAATCTTGGTGTTCTCTGGCAAATGCCAAACGTCCTGCACGGTGTTGGGCTGTAAGCACAACCCCCACCTGTGGACGTCTGGCCCTCATACCACCCTCATGGAGTCTGTTTCTGACCGTTTGAGCAGACGCATGCACATTTGTAGCCTGCTGGAGGTCATTTTGCAAGGCTCTGGCTGTGCTCCTCCTTGCACAAAGGCGGAGGTAGCGGTCCTGCTGCTGGGTTGTTGCCCTCCTATGGCCTCCTCCACATCTTCTAATGTACTGGCCTGTATCCTGGTAGCGCCTCCATGCTCTGGACACTACGCTGACAGACACAGCAAACCTTCTTGCCACAGCTCGCATTGATGTGCCATCCTGGATGAGCTGCACTACCTGAGCCACTTGTGTGGGTTGTAGACTCCGTCTCATGCTACCACTAGAATGAAAGCATCGCCAGCATTCAAAAGTGACCAAAACATCAGCCAGGAAGCATAGGAACTGAGAAATGGTCTGTGGTCACCACCTGCAGAACCACTCCTTTATTGGGGGTGTCTTGCTAATTGCCTATAATTTCCACCTGTTGTCTATTCCATTTCCACAACAGCATGTGAAATGTATTGTCAATCAGTGTTGCTTCCTAAGTGGACAGTTTGATTTCACAGAAGTGTGATTGACTTGGAGTTACATTGTGTTGTTTAAGTGTTCCCTTCATTTTTTTGAGTGGTGTAATTAAAACCAAATACTTTTAGACTTTTACTTAAGTAGTATTTTACTGGGTGCTCTTACTTGAGTCATTTTCTATTAAGGTATCTTTGCTTTTACTCAAGTATGAGTACTTTTTGGTCATCCCTGTTATGTGAACTGAACTCTCGTATTAATAGGCTGAAACTATTACTTTTTAAGTATTTATTTCAAAAGAAACATTGAACATCTAATAGTCAAATCATAGTGTAAAAGCAGGTGAGTTGGTTCTACCTTTTTTGACAATTTTCTGGTGTTTTGTAATGAAAAAACTGAGAGGGTCAAGCACAACACGTCAACCTTGTTACCCATAAATAGACAGGCTAGAATCGTTTTAATAACTGACATTTATATGTTACATACAACAGGCTTATGTCACAAGGGGATTTATGGCTGATTTTACAAGTGTTAAAGGTGGGAGGGCTGTTCAAGTGGATTTTTCGCAGATGTGGTAAATTCCCACTTCCCACACACCATAACACCACTAACCATCTAATGTCGAGCTACCCACTGTGGAACCACTTATTGGGAGCACAAGACCTAGACCTAGACTTTAACATATTGTGGAGCGTTGTACAATCTATAGTTTCTAATCAAATCATAATACAAATCGCCTAGTGCCCGATCCCAGGCACTCGATTAATTTCATTATTTAATGAAGCTGAAGAGAGGCACTTACCATAATCTTTCATTTTTTTTAACGTTTTCATTTATTAAACTAGGCAAGTCGGTTAAGAACAAATTCTTATTTACAATGACGGCCTAACGCAGCCAAACCCGGACGACGCTGGGCCAATTGCGCGCCGCCCTATGGGACTCCCAATCACGGCCGGATGTGATACAGCCATCTGGAGATGGGAAAACATTGTTTTTATTAAGTTGAACAGATGGTCTTTGTGACAGAATGTAAAAATGAGGTGAAATCAAAGTAATGATTTTACTTACCATCACAATTACGATTATAAAGTTGGCAAAAAAAAATGGACCTCCATTGATCAATAAGTAAAAAGTACTTTAAGAAACTGAATTAGAAACCACTTTAGCCACCCTGTAGAATAGGTGTCATAGCCACGCATTGCATGCATTTGAGCAAAGATGCAAATGCATCTAAATGTGTTTTTTTTCTTCATGTACATCCTTGTTGTCTTTACAACTAGTGAGGTGAACCAGGCAGCATCACAATCAGTGCATATTCACAAACATCCTCTGGTCAGAGGAGCCTGGTTTGATGTTGATGATCATGTGTTTTCTTGTATACCCGAACATGCCAGATATTGTTTTTGTGGGGGGACACCGGAGGGAGGTACTCGTTTTAGAAGTGGGCTACTCTTTTGACTTTGCTGCCCAATCACCAGCCCCCTTGTGTCACGCATGAATAGCCTCGGTTATCAGTGCATACTTGTGGTGCTGCTATTTGGGAGTCTTGGCCATGTACTCTACATAGGCTGAGTACGTAGGCCTTCGATTGTGCATGTGACCAATACAATTTGATTTGAGTATGTGGCCTTCAGATTGCAGGCCTGTACGGGACAAAGGAAAAGCAGCTTGCACAGACTGCTCTATCAGCACTCATGGAGCAGCCTAGCTGTTTGAAGAAAAAGGTATTTTCTGTATCTATAAGTGTCCAGATATCCTTATCTTTGAAATGGTTGAATCCTTCTCAACTGCACTGTGATTTGTGGGGTTTATCAGGGGCTTATGATGGGGTTTTCACAAGCCCACTGTGGTGCGTGGTATGAACATCAAATGATTCGGTTTCTGTACTGGATCAGCACTCCTGCTCTGAGATGCTTTATGAGCACAGCACCTGCTGTGTGGGCTAGCAGTATGTACAGTGTGCTATCCACAGTGTTCCCTCCCTCCCTCCCTCTCTTTAATCACTCGTCCTCCGCACTCCGCTCCCCACCTTCCACCTCTGCGCAAAACACAAGCGTCCTCCTTCAGGATTCTCAGGGAAATGGCGACGGTGGCGTTTCTCCCACCTGCGTGGTTTAGGAGGCACCACCAGGTCCCCGTCAAGCCACCCATGAGAAGCCATTGTGAAGATGAAAGTCATTAGACTGGCAGATGGTGTGACTCACATGCCCGAGCTCTATGGGGCTCTATGGAGGGAGGTGTAGATAGGCCTCTGCCATCACAACCTTACCTGAGGTAATGATGACCATCAAGGTCAAGCCCATTGTATATAGAATAAGGACATTCCCATTTGTTTGAATAAAGTATTTGTATCAACCTGAGTGGCTTATTACTGAAACTCAAGCAAGCACGGAGCACACTACCTCCCAGAACTACTCCACTATCTTCAATTGCACATGTCTGGCCGTCTCCAGGAATGTCATTTCCCGCGCAAACACATGGGAGGGTGTTTACGCACATCCTGGTTCACCGCTCTTTATCGCTTATTTACTGTAATACCCACTTCTTCTTCTCTCTGATGCGGGGACTTGTTAGTCAGGGGGACTGTGTAGGTGAGTCACTGGCAGCTCCAGTTCTGCCCTGTGTTTCTGACTAACGAAGCAGCAACAAGAGAAGAATCACCCCCTCCACTGCCTTATAAGGCCAGACCAGTGTCAGAGCCATCCATCTCCCAGGGAGGGGACCCCAGTCTTACCAAGGCTGCCCAGAAGATCTATGTCACAAGGACTGACCACTTAATGTGACGTTCAAAGGCAGTTTAATCCTGAAGAGTGTATTGGCGTACCCGTGCGTCAATCGAAGTAACATGGTAAAAACATCTCCATCAAAATCTGTCAGTTTAAGATAGAAATATGTCCTGACTGGAACTTAAGTCTAGATTAGAAATAACAAGTCAATTGTGTCTCTGGGCAACATTCACCGTCATGTTGAGTCTATGCTGTAGGCACTGTAACACCTCTGTGTAACATATAGTGTGCTCCTCAGTGCAACACATTACAGAGAGCCTGCTTTCCATCACAGATGTGCTGTGGTTTCTTTAGCTGTCCAGAGAAAGGCTGATTGTTGAGTTATCTTAATATAGCCTTTACATGGCTCACTGTGTGTGTGTGTGTGTGTGTGTGTGTGTGTGTGTGTGTGTGTGTGTGTGTGTGTGTGTGTGTGTGTGTGTGTGTGTGTGTGTGTGTGTGTGTGTGTGTGTGTGTGTGTGTGTGTGTGTGTGTGTGTGTGTGTGTGTGTGTGTGTGTGTGTGTGTGTGTGTGTGTCAGATCAAATCAAGATGTATTTGTCACATCCTCCGAATACAACAGGTATTACCTTACTGTGAAATGCTTATTTAACGAGCCCCTAACCAACAATGCAGAGTTTTTTAAAAGTAAGTAAGAACAATTTGCTAAATAAACTAAAGGAAAAATAGTACAATAAACAATAACGAGGGTTACCGGTACCAAGTTGATGTTCAGGGGTACGGGTTAGCCGAGGTAATTGAGGTAATATACATGTCGGTAGGGGTAACGTGACTATGCATAGATCATAAACAGAGAGCAGCAGCAGCCTATGTGAAGAGCGCTGACGAGGTCGGTTAAGGCAGCTCCCCGCAACTCTCTGTTTCAGAGGGGTTGGGTTGAATGTGAAAGACACCATTTCAGTTGAATACATTCATTTGCGCAGCTGACTAGGTATCCCCTTACCCCATTAATGGGCCGTGGTCTTTCAAGCTAATTCATTCATTCACGCTCGGCCCAATGGTTTTACGGTCAGAATTAAGGCACATACGACAGTCAGTCTTCTTCCAGTGGACCAGTGAGATTCTCCCATTCAATACAGTGTCTGTTGCTCTTGGGATTGATCCTCTGTGCTCAACGCCCCGTAGCTTTATCAAGTTACATCTTTACTGAGATGGTTTGCGGAGATGACACCAGTGTAATGCACAGTTAGGTACATCAAACTACAGCTGCACATCCATACAAACAGAATCTCATTCTAGTTCTGTGTGCATATTCACATTTCCCAGTTCCCTACAGCAAACACAGGAAAGCAGTATGTCCAACGCTCAATATCCTGTAGTTCAAGACCAGTTCAATGGACCAGAGTTTGTGCTCTAAAAATTGAGACTTTGTGTTCATTCATGGAATGTTTTAATGGCCATAGTTTTGTCTGTCTGTCTGTCTGTCTGTCTGTCTGTCTGTCTGTCTGTCTGTCTGTCTGTCTGTCTGTCTGTCTGTCTGTCTGTCTGTCTGTCTGTCTGTCTGTCTGTCTGTCTGTCTGTCTGTCTGTCTGTCTGTCTGTCTGTCTGTCTGTCTGTCTGCCTGCCTGCCTGCCTGCCTGCCTGCCTGCCTGCCTGCCTGCCTGCCTGCCTGCCTGCCTGCCTGCCTGCCTGCCTGCCTGCCTGCCTGCCTGCCTGCCTGCCTGCCTGCCTGCCCGCCTGCCTGCCACTGCAAAGTATAACTTGAGGTGTTACTTTACAACATCTCCAAACAAACCATCCCACAAGGAGAACATTCATATTAAATGCACTGAGAGCAGAGCCAGCATCGCGGCGCTAATCTGCTACATCTGAATGACTTGCATCACAATGGAAGTGGAAACACCCACCTGGTCCCATGCCTCCTCGTTAGATGCCCCATTCAATTACCCTCAACACTCAGAGTACAAACTCACGCATGCACACACGCAGAAGTATAGCAGCTCCCCGATATTTGCATCACGTTGTTTACACCTGGATCCCTTTGGTGCTGATAGACATGGCTGTATTTACTGTATTTGATTGGCGTGATAATCATACAGGACATGACAATGATTGTGATAATAGACATGATAATGACATCGGGCAAAGCCGGAGGTGAGACCTTGGCCTGAAGACCCAAGGTGAAGCCTCAGCCTCTTGGAGTTGTTTTGTCAGTGTGGATGCTAGACCTGCTAGTACTCTGACGGGGAAGCGAAGAAAAACACGAGATTGGTAGATTCTTCACAGGGCGGCAGGTAGCCTAATGGTTAAGAGCCTTGGGCCAGTAATTGAAACGTTGCCGGTTTGAATCTCTGAACCTACTAGGTGAAATATCTGCCGGTGTGCCCTTGAGCAAGGTACTTATTAAAACCCTAATTGCTCCTGTAAGTCGCTCTGTAAAATATAATGTGGAGTCAACGATTGAGATCAACAGAGACAAACCCCTATCTATCAATATTCCTCAACAGTGTTTTCCCTGGCTAGCTCGTTTCATTGACAGGGCAAAGAGGCACCTGATGCAGACGAACTACCCTGTAATATCATATCAGTGGGAAACACTGAATACCACTATGCAAGTTCAATGTGACTGTCGCACCGCCACTTAATGACCAAATATTGTGTCATTTAGATTCCTGATATCTCGTAGCCTCACCTCTGGCGACAGCAGCGTCTGTGTTCCACTTGTGTTAAACAATCATGTTACCAGCCTGCCGACCCGGGAGAAAGATTTCCACTAAACACTTTTACTAGAGTACATACCAGACCTGGGTTCAAATACTATTTGAAATCTTTGAAATACCTTTAGCTTTCGCTTTAGCCTGCCTAGAGAACCAGATGTGTGTGGGGCTTGGTTGTTTTGTGTCTATTCTATTTGTTGTCTTGCGCCAGACAAGCTCAATCACGCACAGATAAAGTATTTCAAATGATTTAACGGTTTCAAATAGTACTTCGACCCAGGTCTGTTAGGGCTTCACCAGCCGTGTTCTACAGCTACTGACTGTCTGGCCAATGTCTGGACAACGTTATCTGTGCTTGATCCGAGAGTTACTGCCCCGTTATCGAGCGCCTCGTATCTTTACAGCTCCTGCTGGATTTATGGATGAGGGGCTGAACAGATATATGGGGGAAGGTAATTGTCCAGCTATCCAGCAGACATCACCACCGCTCAAGGATAATTGGCTGTTGGTCAGAGCTGCTGATGATACCTTTGTCTGCGCAACATTCATTTGACGTTAGAGAACAGGAACATACAGACTGTAAAATCTACTGCCAACTAAAGATCAGCTGTAACCAAAGTATCTCTCCATCAAATGGAAAAATATGTTTTTTATTTAAGTAGGCAAGTCAGTTAAGAACAAATTCTTAATTACAATGGCAGCCTAAGAACAGTGGGTTAACTGCCTTGTAAAGGGGCAGAAAGACATGTTTTTTTACCTTGTCAGCTCAGGGATTTGATCTAGCTACCTTTCAGTTACTGGCCCAACACTCTAACCACTAGGCTACCATGCTTAACTATGCTCTAGTTCTTCTTCTCAAGAGTCAATGTGGACCCTTTACCTTTCTCAACATTCAAATAATAGGCTACATTTAAGGCTTTCGGAGCACCCAAACAGAGAACAACCAGGAGAGGTCCCCAACTAGTTTTTCCCAGAATAATCTCGACCCTCTTCCTCATTCCCACATTTATGTCATTTCTCTCACTGTGTGTGGAAGCACATAATTAGGGTCTGGGTAGAGGCAGAAGTGCTTACTCAAATTACAGTCCTCTGTTTTGTGACACCAAAGCAAAGTAGTGTGGACCAAAAAAAAAGCAATGCTGCACTATCTGCAATGTCAGAACAGCAATTCCCACTAGAGATTTAGCCAGCGGAAAATGGAGCACTGGCGTTCCACAGAGAAAGACACTGCAGCTCTGTCAATTTATAGAGAACAATTGCAATAGGACCGGAATAGGCCAACCTACAGTTGAAGTCAGAAGGTCACATACACCTTTACCAGGTACATTTAAACTCAGTTTTTCACAATTCCTGACATTTAATCCCAGTAAAAAAATCCCTGTTTTAGGTCAGTTAGGATCACCACCTTATTTTAAGAATGTGAAATGTCAGAATAATGGTAGAGAGAATGATTTATTTCAGCTTTTATATCTTTCATCACATTCCCAATGGGTCAGAAGTTTACATACACTCATTTAGTATTTGGTAGCATTGTCTTTAAATTGTTGGGTCAAACATTTAGGGTAGCCTTCCACAAGCTTCCCACAATAAGTTGGGTGAATTTTGGCCCATTCCTCCTGACAGAGCTGAGAGTGTAACTGAGTCTGTAACTGGTTTGTAGGCCTCCTTGCTCGCACACACTTTTTCAGTTCGGCCCACAGATTTTCGATAGGATTGAGGTCAGGGCTTTGTGATGACCACTCCAATACCTTGACTTTGTTGTCCTTAAGCCATTTTGCCACAACGTTGGAAGTATGTTTGGGGTCATTGTCCATTTGGAAGACCCATTTACGACCAAGCTTTAACTTCCTGATGATTTTTTCTTTCCTCATGATGCCATCTATTTTGTGAAGTGCACCAGTCCCTCCTGCAGCAAAGCACCCCCACAACATGATGCTGCCACCCCCGTGCTTCATGGTTGGAATGGTGTTCTTTGGCTTGCAAGCCTTCCCCTTTTCCTCCAAACATAACGATGATCATTATGGCAAAATACTTCTATTTTTGTTTCATCAGACCAGAGGACATTTCTCCAAAAAGTATGATTTTTGTCCCCATGTGCAGTTGCAAATCGTAGTCTGGCTTTTTTATGGCAGTTTTGGAGCAGTGGCTTCTTCCTTGCTGAGCAGACTTTCAAGTTATGTCGATATAGGACTCGTTTTACTGTGGATATAGATAATTTTGTACCTGTTTCCTCCAGCATCTTCTCAAGGTCCTTTGCTGTTGTTCAGGGATTGATTTGCACTTTTCACACCAAAGTGCGTTCAGCTCTAGGAGACAGAACGCGTCTCCTTCCTGAAGGGTATGATGGCTGCATGGTCCCATGGTGTTTATAGTTGCGTAATATTGTTTGTACAGATGAACATGGTACCTTCAGGCGTTTTGAAATTGCTTCCAAGGATGAACCAGACTTGTGGAGGTCTACAATTTGTTTTCTGAGGTCTTGGCTGATTTCTTTTGATTTTCCCATGATGTCAAGCAAAGAGGCACTGAGTTTGAAGGCAGGCCTTGAAATACATCCACAGGTACACCTCCAATTGACTCAAATTATGTCAATTAGCCTATCAGAAGCTTCTAAAGCTAGGACATCATTTTCTGGAATTTTCCAAGCTGTTGAAAGGCACACTCAATTTAGTGTATGTTAATTTCTGACCCACTGGAATTGTGATACAGTGAATTATAAGTGAAATAATCTGTCTGTAAACAATTGTTGGAAACATGACTTGTGTCATGCACAAAGTAGATGTCCTAACCGACTTGCCAAAACTATAGTTTGTTAACAAGAGATTTGTGGAGTGGTTGAAAAACGAGTTTTAATGACTCCAACCTAAGTGTATGTAAACTTCCCACTTCAACTGTATATCCTATCTGTCATTATTGGTCCTGTTGGTTAGTGGTCCAACAAATGATTATGTTGTAGTTGTATTGCTGCTGTCCTCTGGGAATTCAATGCATTATTGGTTTCAATTATCTATCGCAAGATAATAACTACGGCAATCGATTTGACAAGGCATCCTTTGATAAGGTCTTGCTGTTTAAGCTACCACTGCGTGCTATGTTACCATTTGTCAGTGTGGTCAATGACAATGGCAACCCCAGTCATGTCAAACCTTCCTTATCTTTCTCCTAAAGGACTTGACAGGGCTGAGGAAGTCCAGCAACACATCCACTCCCGACCTCATCCGTCCAACACTAACCAGACCACGACTCAGCCAGGCTGAGTGGATGTGACACATTCTGTGACATCGCCGCCTAAGCAGACAAGGTCCTGACCTGGGCCATGGCAGGAGAGGGACAGGAGTGGTGGAGAGCAGTGGAGGGACGGTGACGACAGCCCCTGTCCAAGGACAGGGTCATCAGGGGTTGGTGGTGTGCGTGCCACAGACCTGTCTGCCTGGTACACTCTGAGTTGTGAGCCTTGCAGTCATCCAGTGGGATAAAGGGTAGGGGAACAGAGATGGGGTGTCCTGTGCTGTTTGCTGTCATCTTTGGTGGAGGTTTGGTGGAGGATGAGAAGGGTAGGCGTGGGGGTGAGGAAAGGTGGGGTCAGATGGGGTAAGGGGGGCGAGGCTGGACGGGGCGTCCTGACCAGCACAGAAGAACAACACAGCTGGCTTTTAGGACTCGCAGGCAGGGCCCTTGGGTAGGGTGACATTTTCCATCTCTACCTTTGACTAAAATAAGACGTATACCTCAAAAAGGTGTGTGTGTGTGTGTGTGTGTGTGTGTGTGTGTGTGTGTGTGTGTGTGTGTGTGTGTGTGTGTGTGTGTGTGTGTGTGTGTGTGTGTGTGTGTGTGTGTGTGTGTGTGTGTGTGTGTGTGTGTGTGTGTGTGTGTGTGTGTGTGTGTGTGCTGTCAAGAGAGCATCCTTTAAAGGGAGCATGTCCCAGTGCACACACATGCTCTGTTCTGACATGCTCTCTCTCTGTAGGGAGCTGATGCAACTCCTTGAGAATTCAAAGTGAAAATGAACTACTGGGAGCTACTGGCTAGAAGAGTCTCATGTTAGAGAGGGTTGGAACTAAAATTGGATATACAAATGTAGGATCTTAATTTGATCAACCTGTTGCAGGAGAACTTTCCTGAAATGCAGGACGTTTAAAACCTGTAGTGTATTTGAGATGTAAATAACACTTTTGAAGTTTGTAAGTTCCACTTTGAAATTTAAGGCAACATTTTCCCGTACAGAAAAATGTATCAACCACGACAGAAATGTCCATGAATTATAATCCACATAATAATTCAAGTTTCCTGACGCTGCAGGATTCTTTTCCTGCTGTAACAAACTGGCTCAAATTAAGATCCTACATCTGTAGACTTTGTCACGAGAGAGAGTTCAACACAGAGTGGTTCAGTATTCTCTCGGATTCCTCTTCCATCTGTGTTTGTCTGTGGTGGATCGAGAGTGGTTTGAGAGGTCTAACTTGTTAATCCCTCTGTCTTGCCCACGAGCAAAATTCTTCATTTCGGTTGTACATTAAAACTCACTAGTTCCCCTTTGGACCGTCACCTTTAACCGTATGACTCCCATCTCTTATAAACATAACAGCAATTATCATCAGGCACTAAATCCACCCACTACCTCATGCTTTTATGATAATGATGTCCTTGATAATCACTCCAGCTTGGCTTGGATGTGTGGGAGCACTTAAAAGAGGCAGCATACAGTTGAAGTCGGAAGTTGACATACACATTCGCCAAAAGCATTTAAACTCAATAAACATTCCCTGTCGTAGGTCAGTTAGGATCACCACCTTGTTTTAAGAATGTGAAATGTCAGAATAATAGTACAGAGAATGATGTATTTCAGCTTTTATTTCTTTCATCAAATTCCCAGTGGGTCAGAAGTTTAAAGACACTCAATAAGTATTTGTTAGCATTGCCTTTAACTTGTTTAACTTGGGTCAAACGTTTCGGGTAGCCTTGCACAAGCTTCCACAATAAGTTGGGGGAATTTTGTCCCATTCCTCCTGACAGAGCTGGTGTAACTGAGTCAGGTTTGTAGGCCTCCTTGCTCGCACACGCTTTTTCAGTTCTGACACACAAATTTTCTATGGGATTGAGGTCAGGGCTTTGTGATGGCCACTCCAATACCTTGACTTTGTTGTCCATAAGCCATTTTGCCACAAGTATGGAAGTATGCTTGGGGTCATTGTCCATTTGAAAGATACATTTGCGACCAAGTTTTATGTCTTGAGATGTTGCTTCAATATATCCACATTTCTTTTGATTTTCCCATTATGTCAAGCAAAGAAGCAATGCATTTGAAGGTAGGCCTTGAAATACATCCACAGGTACACCTCCAATTGACTGAAATGATGTCAATTAGCCTATCAGAAGCTTCTAAAGCCATGACATAATTTTCTGGAAATTTGACAGCAGTGGAGGCTGCTGAGGGCAGCAAGGCTCATAACAAAGGCTGGAACGGAGCAAATGGAATGGCATCAAATATCTGGAAACCATATGTTTGATGTATTTGATGCCATTCCAGTAATTCCACTCCAGCCATTACCATAAATAAATATAAATAAATATATATATATGCCATTTAGCAGACGCTTTTATCCAAAGCGACTTACAGTCATGTGTGCATACATTCTACGTATGGGTGGTCCCGGGGATCGAACCCACTACCCTGGCGTTACAAGCGCCATGCTCTACCAACTGAGCTACAGAAGGACCATTACCACCCAGCCAATCCTCCCCAATTAATGTGCCACCAACCAAGTGTGCATGAAAGAGTATATTTTGGGCAGCAGGTAGTCTAGCGGTTAACAACGTTGGGCCAGTAACCGAAAGGTTGCTGGTTTGAATCCCTGAGCCGACATACTGAAAACAATCTGTCGATGTGCCTGTGAGCAAGGCACTTCACCCTAATCCCTCCTGTATAAAGAGCGTCTGCTAAATGACGAAACATGTCAAATGTATAGATTTACTGGGACATGATGTTGTATTGATTGGGTGAATGATGACTTAAAGACAGACTGCCTGACGAACACGCACATGCATACACCACTGTCATTCTAAACAGTCTGGATACTTTGATCTTTCAGTGGATGCCCTTTGTGTTGTATTAGATTTCAATCTTCGACAAGCGGATCTACAGATGATATGCCTGGCCTTAACGTTAGGATAACTTCAGTACAACCCTCCAGAGACCCAACTAACTCTCTGCTTGTCTTTCATTCAGCAGAGGAGCTTTGAGCAGCGAGAAAACACTTCTGTTTAGATCTGATGTAGGATCACTCATCTTTGTTTTTGCAGTTCCCACACCATTGGCACGCATGCTCACAGGCACACAGACAGGCAGGCAGGCAGGCATACACACGTCAGACGCACACACACACACACACACACACGCACACATGCACACATGCACACATGCACGCACCACACACATACACAGAGACACACACACACACATATATATATATATACACACACACACAATAACATATACACAGAAAACACTTTAACACTCATCTGCCATATTAAAGGGATAGTTCGGGATTTTGGCAATGATGCCCTGTATCTACTTCCCAAGAGTCAGATGAATTCATGCATACCATTGTTATGTCTCTGTGTCCAGTATGAAGGAAATTCGAGGTAGTTTTGCGAGCCAATGCTAACTAGCGTTAGCGCAATGACTAGTAGTCTGTTGGTTTCTAGAGTTCATCTGACTCTTGGGAAGTAGATAAAGGGCCTCTTTGCCCACAACCTGAAGTATCCCTTTAAAGTGATGCTCACTTAACCTATTATTTTGATCACATGAAAGCTGACTGTTATTTATACCATTTAGCCTTTACTGTCATCATTTCAATGTTTTTTGTTCCACCTTTAAGCAGTGCCATGGATGAGCAAAGATTTGAGGTTTACATTATGAGGCCCCTAGTCAATGCATTCCATATCATAAATCTCCTTCCATCTTTCAATTGCCTTGGCAACCCAAGAGCCAATCTCATGAGTGAGGCTGAGACAGCTGAGGGAGTGTGAGAGACTAGGTAGGTGGGTGAGTTTGGTGCATTCCTCATGAGGGCGGGGCTTTGAACGCTGAGGGGAGGTTGGTCAGGAGGGTTACACAACATTTAGATAGCGATGCTGAGAACTGACCTTAGATCAGCTTATGGATCAACATCCTTGATGGTATTTGACTGACAGGATTGGGTGATTACCACAGGGCCATCAATATATTCATATCTCCCTGTCTCTCTCTCTCTCTCTCTCTTTCTCTCTCTCTCTCTCGCTCCCTCTCTCTCTCTCTCTCTCTCTCTCTCTTTCTCTCTCTCTCTCTCTCTCTCTCTCTCTCTCTCTCTCCTCGCTCTCTTGTTCGCTTTCGCTCTAAGACGCTGATGATATATCAGACCTTAAAGTCCTCAAACCTATCCAACTTTATTCGAAGAAAATGTCTGATTTTGATGAACCCAGCTCGCACAGCCTAGAGTTTGCTCGCTGGGAAAGTATCAATTGTATCCGTATCACCTCTGAGAGCTGTTTGGTGAATGTAACTATGGTTACCATGTGAGATTAAGGCACAGCAGAGATCTGTTAGGCTATGTTGCGTTTGTCATTGGCGCTGTAAGATGGAACTGTGAGGTGCCCCTGTTTGAATGAAACATGAGGTTTTTATGGTTCTGTCTGGAAGAGAAAACACTGACCATTCGTGACATGAATAGGAGTCACAGAGGCGGGTGTGGAAGTGTTTGGGTTTCAGAAGCTCTGTGATGTCACTAGAGGAAGGACAGGTAAAGTCAGATATGCTTCTCTAAGCTTAAGGGCTCTTGCTCTTTCTTTGGTATCTTCTCAGAGTAGTGCCAAGGGAGAGGAACTTTCATCTCTAATTAAGCGTACTTTATTAGTGTGTGTATGTGCATGCATGCATGTGTGTGAGGGTGCATTTGCGTGTACAAATGATTTTGACTGCAAGTGTGTAAATGTGCTCTACAGTATCAGTCAAATGTTTGGACACACCTACTCATTCAAGGGTTTTTCTTTATTTTTACTATTTTCTACATTGTAGAATAATAGTGAAGACATCAAAACGATTAAATAACACATGTAGTATGGAATGCTTTTCCAACAGTCTTGAAGGATTTCCCACATATGCTGAGCACTTGTTGGCTGCTTTTCCTTCACTCTGCAGTCCAACTCATCCCACACCATCTCAATTGATTTGAGGTTGGGTGATTGTGGCGGCCAGGTCATCTGATGCAGCATGACATCACTCTCCATTTTGGTCAAATATCCCTGACACAGCCTGGAGGTGTGTTGGGTCATTGTTCCGTTGAAAAACAAATGATAGTCCCACTAAGAGCAAACCAGATGGCATGGTGTATCACTGCAGAATGCTGTGGTAGCCATGCTGGTTAAGTGTGCCTTGAACTCTAAATAAATCACAGACAGTGTCACCAACAAAGCACCCCCAAACCACACCTCCTCCTCCATTCTTAACGGTGGGAACCACACATGCAGAGATCATCCATTCACCTACTCTGTGTGTCACAAAGACACGGCGGTTGAAACAAAAAATCAAAGGACAGATTTCCACCTGTCTAATGTCCATTGCTCGTGTTTCTTGGCCCAAGCAAGTCTCTTATTATTTAGTAGTGGTTTCTTTGCAATAATTCAACCATGAAGGCCTGATTTACACAGTCTCATCTGAACAGTTGATGTTGAGATGCGTCTGTTACTTGAACTCTGTGAAGCATTTATTTGGGCTGCAATTTCTGAGGCTGGTAACTCTACTGATCTTATCCTCTGCATCAGAGGTAACTCTGAGTCTTCCTTTCCTGTGGCGGTCCTCATGAGATCCAGTTTTATCATAGCGCTTGATGGTTTTTGTGACTGCACTTGAAGAAACTTTCAAAGTTCTTGAAATGTTAGATTTTGACGGACCTTCATATCTTAAAGTAATGAAGGACTGTCATTTCTCTTTTCTTATTTGAGCTGTTCTTGCCATAATATGGACTTGGTCTTTTACTAAATAAGGTTATCTTCGGTATACCACCCTTACCTTGTCACAACACAACTGATTGGCTCAAATTCATCAAGAAGGAAATAAATTCCACAAATGAACTTCTAACAAGGCACACCTGTTAATTGAAATGCATTCCAGGTGACTACCTCATGAAGCTGGTTGAGAGAATGCCAAGAGTGTGCAAAGCTGTCATCAAGGCAAAGGATGACTACTTTGAAGAATCTCAAATCTCAAATATATTTTGATTTGTTTAACACCCCTTTGGTTACTACATGATTCCATATGTGTTATTTCATAGTTTTTATGTCTTCACTATTATTCTACAATGTAGAAAATAGTCCAAATAAAGAAAAACCCTTGACTAAGTAGGTGTTTCCAAACTTTTGACTGGTACTGTATATACTTGCAGATATCCTTAGGATTGTATCACTTTCTAATTAACCTGTGTGAATAAGGTTATACAGCGGAGCGACGTGTCTCTCCCTTCCTCTCACTCCGTTTCGAGATGGCCACCCGCTGAAACGCGAGAACCGTGTGTTTTCTAGACGGGTTATCAAAGAACGCTATGTTTTCCCTCTCTCTCACTAGACAACGACAGACGGGACATCTGCTCTACCACATACAAGCAGGTAAACACACACACACACACACACACACACACACACACACACACACACACACACACACACACACACACACACACACACACACACACACACACACACACACACACACACACACACACACACACACACACACACACACACACACACACACACACACACACTTCCCTAAAACATCTGTCTTTTCACCTTTTCTTGCCCTTTCCACATTTCGGCCAATGTCTAATTTCCTTTGTGAATTTCTGCCAATATCTCTCTTGGCAGGGTATTACAATTTGAGTCAATATCAGTGGCATTTTCTTGCTGACATGGGGGTAGTGTTTCTAACATCCTTGTTGGGGAGGGTGACAGGGAGTCAACAGAAAGGCTACGTCTGAGAGGGGATGGCAGCTTTTTGTGGCAGAATTGCATGGCTTGGCATTTCAGCACCGCATGCACATGTCCCCTGCATGGACCTGAGGTATAGACAGTTCTCAGAGGAACATGGGGAAAGAGAGGGAGGGGTGAGAGAGATTATAGTAGAGAGAAAAAAAGAGAGCAGAGAGCCGAGAAAGAGGGAGAGAGAACCCATTGTCCTTTATGGTTGTGAGGTCTGGGGTCCGCTCACCAACCAAGAATTCACAGAATGGGACACAGCATGCAGAATTCTGCAAAGAATATCCTCAGTGTACAACGTAAAATTCAAATAATGCATGCAGAGCAGAATTAGGCCGATACCCGCTAATTATCAAAACAAAAAGATAATTACTTGACACATTGGAAAGAATTAACAAAAAAACAAACTGTAATGAGCAAACTATAGTGTTATTTGGCCCTAAACAGAGAGTACACAGTGGCAGAATACCTGACCACTGTGACTGACCCAAACTTAAGAAAAGCTTTGACTATGTACAGACTCAGTGAGCATAGCCTTGCTACTGAGAAAGGCCGCCGTAGGCAGACTGCAACGGCGTTCGTCTGTTGAAAGAGGAGCGGACCAAAATGCGGCGTGGTGGTTACTCATGTTCTTTAATGAAAATTTGAACGATACATGAAATAACTAAATATATATATAATTTATAAAAAAGAATTTATTATCTTCAATACCATTCATTCTTTACAACTCATAATTTTCATACATACTCAAATAATGGTATTTTAATTTAACTAATTTAACTAAACATAAACCCCAAACAAAACCTCAGGGGAGCATCTTCCCTCCCCGTCACCCTACAAAACACCTTTCCCTATCTCCCAGTCCCTAATCTATCCCCTTACAAATCTAAATGACACCCAGCCCTAAACCCCCTTCCACCTCTCCCGAGCAGAATGCTGCCCCCACTTCCTCTCCTCCCTCTTCATCCTCCCCCTCAAATCTCCTTCCACCCTCCTCACTATCCCTTCCACCCCCCAATCTCTCCCTGTCTTCACCATGTTCTGCCTGGCTTCCCACAGCCCCCGTTTAAAGAGACTCATGAGAAGCCAGAGCAGAAACCTGTCCCTATCCGTCCCTCTCGCTCTCCCTACACCTCTCTCTAACCTGGCCCACGTCAATACAAAATCCCCCCTTACCAAACCTAACAACACCCGTACCCTAGCCCATACTATTCCGGCAAAGGCACAGTCCCAAAAGACATGGCGCACAGTCTCCTCCCTGCCACAAGAGGATCTTGGACAGGTGGGGGAATTGCACCAAACTATACCGGTACATGATGGAACGTACCGGCAAGCACTTATGGAGGATCAACCAATTCAGGTCCTTGAGCCTGTTGTCCAGACCCCGCGCCTGCACTCCCTCCCAGACCACTTCCGAGATGCCCACTACAGGCGCCGGACTCCTTGCCTTTCTGACCTCCTCGTACAGGTGCCTGTGATCTAAACCTACTCGGGCAACTTCAACCTCAGGGTGCGCACACAGCCACTTGGTCGCATGACCAAAGTGCCACGGCAGCTGTTCCGCCCGAGGACCCGTGTAAGACCACACCATTACGCTTCTCGCCTGATACGAGAAGAACACCCACAGGAGGTAACCGGACGGGTGTATCACTGGATGAGCAAGCTCCGTTAACAAGAAAGAAACAAAAATTGTGTCCAGCTTGAGGGGGAAATGTGGTAGCCCCCTACCTCCCTCCCCGATGGGACAGATCATGCGTGCCCTGGCGACCCACTCGCACCTGCCACTCCACATAAACTGAAACACAAGCCTCACTAGAGGCCTCCTCAGACAAGCCGGCAATGGGTAGATGTACGCCAAATACAAAAGAGATGGCAACACATCCACCTTTAGGACCAGGACTTTGCCCATAAAAGACAAATACCTAGCCTTCCACATTGCTAGCTTCCTCTGTACCACTGCAATACACATGTTCCAGTTTAGCGTCGCTGAGCCGGAGGTCTCAAAATGGACCCCGAGAATCCTCAGGGCCCTCTCACAGAGAGATAACCCCCCAGGCACATCTGTTCTACCGCGCCATCTTCCGAAAAACTTGACGGAAGACTTTGCATGGTTCAGAACTGCTCCCGACGATCGGGTGAAATCCCCCAAAATGGCAAGGGACCTTGTCAGGCACGAGTCCTTGCACAGCAGCAAGGAAGTGTCATCGGCGTACTGCGTCATCTTAACACGCAGCCCACCACTTCCAGGGATCAACAAGCCTTCCCCCCCTGTGTCTGCCCTAATGGCAGCCCCCAGAGGCTCCATGTACAGAACGAAGAGGAGAGCCGAGAGTGGGCACCCCTGCCTGACCCCAGACGAGAGGTCAAAAACGTCACCCAAGTGACTATTTACACTAACTCTGCACCCCTCTCCGACATATAATGTACGAATCCATCCTATGAACTTCTCCCCAAATCCTAATCGACCTAACACTCTGAATAAAAAGGATCTATTCACGCGATCAAAGGCTTTCACCTGATCTAGCGCTGCTACCATTAAAGGCAGTCCTCTATCTTCAACCCAAGCGATGGAGTCCCTGATTAACTGTAGGTTCCATCTAATAGAGCGGCCCTCTACCCCGCACGTCTGATCCTCATGGACGACGTAGGGAAGGGCTGTGCGCAACCGTTCTGCTAAAACCTTTGCAAGTAGCTTGTAATCTACACACAGCATGGTCAACGGCTGCCAGTTGCCAAGGTCTGTTACTTCCCCCTTCTTATATAAAAGTGACAGCACACCAACAGCCATTGATCCCCCCGGGACCCCCGTCTCAAGGATGGCCTTCAAGACTTCGAGGACCACTGGTCCAAGTATACCCCAAAACTTGAGATAAAACTCAGCCGGCAGCCCATCCATCCCAGGCACCTTCCCTTTTCCCATCCTCCTAAGAGCGCTCTCAACCTCTTCCAGTGAGATCTGGGCCTCCATCACTTCTCTAATGTCCTCCGGCAACCGCCTGGACAAGTGTTCTAAAAACACATCTCCCTGCTCTACATCTATTTCCCTTTCCTTAAATAAACCTTGGAAATGATCAGTTGTCACCCTGACCATATCCTCTGGTTCTCTAACTATACTACCATTTTCTTCCCCAACACCATGCATTACCTTCCTACTCTGTCTGGCCCTAACCAACTTAAAGAACATAGCAGAACAAGTCTCATTATGTTCTAGAAAGCCACTATGCGCACGCTCCAGGAAAGCTTGAGCCTTCCGCTCCTGCAACTCCCTGAGCTGCACCTTTAGGGTTGCGGATCTCTCCCAGTCAAACGACCCGCCGAGGTTGCCTGCCTCGTATTCGAGTTCAATTAACCTTTGGATAAGATCCACCTCCCTCCTCTCCTCCCTTTTTTTCCTTTTGCAATACCCTATTATAAAAGCCCTAATCCTCACCTTAACTAATTCCCACCACTCTAACACCCCCTCGCACATGGACCGGAGGCCCTCAAGCCTCCAAAACAAACCATAAAACCCGTCAACAAAAGCCTGCTCCTCCAGCACATCCCGATCTAGCTTCCAATACCCCCTACCAAAGAGGCAGACTGGCGACCCCACCTGCAGGAGCACCCCGTCGTGATCCGAAAAGAAAACAGGCAACAGCCTCCCAGACAACTTACCCAAAGACCTGGGTACAAAAATATAGTCGAGCCTCCGCTCAACCCCCCTGGAGTTGCGCCATGTAGGACCGGCCATTTTCGGAGTGGTGTGCAGACCACCATTTACCAGACCATGGCAAGCCATTAGCCCGGCAATGGCGCCTGCACTGCTATCCTATTCCTAAATCTGTATTAAAATCCCCCTATCACTAATTTCCTATTTGTGACACACAGGGGCGTCAGACAGTCCACCATCTCCCTCCTGTCTGCCACCACCTGTGGCCCATACACCACCACTAATCTAAATTTACAATCCCCACCCAACAGTGTCCCCACCCAACAGAAGTTGAGGGCCTGGGGAAACCAGCAGCAACCCAGAGGTTTCTCCTGCCCCCATCACTCTCTTGGCCATCCCCTCCCTCTCACTGTCGGCCAATCGCACCCTCCTCTTCATTTTTGCCTTGGAAAAAAAATACGTACTTCACCGTCAGCTTTAGAATCCCCATCAATATTATCCTTCCAAAAGATTCCCATCCTAATCGTGTTGGCCAGCCCAATCCCAGGGACCGACCGTGTTGATGGATTTAGCACCATCTCCGCAAGGAGAATGGCGTTCGTTCTCTTCTCTTCCAAAACAAGGAAAAAAGAAAAACCAAAGTGACTGAGCCTATCTGGTGCAACTAACACAGAGACAGGAACAATCACCCACAAACACACAGTGAAACCCAGGCTACCTAAATATGGTTCCCGATCAGAGACAGCGAGAATCACCTGACTCTGATTGAGAACCGCCTCAGGCAGCCATAGACTATGCTAGACAACCCTACTCAACCACAATCCCAATACCTACTAAACCCCAATACAAAAACACACCACAAAATAAACCCATGTCACACCCTGGCCTGACCAAATAAATAAAGAAAACACAAAATACTAAGACCAAAGCGTGACACAGACCTGGCTTTCAAGGGAAGACAGGCTATGTGCTCACTGCCCACAAAATGAGGTGGAAAGAGAGCTGCACTTCCTAACCTCCTGCCCCAATGTATGACCATATTAGAGACACATATTTCCCTCAGACTACACAGATCCACAAAGAATTCAAAAACAAACCCAATTTTGATCATTTGAAATGTCTTTATTCTTCTGGAACTTCTCTGTGTGTAATGTTTACTGTTTATTTATGTTGTTTATTTCAATTTTGTTTATTATCTACTTCACATGCTTTGGCATTGGCAACATGCCAATAAAGCCCTTACATTGAATTGAGAGATGGGGTGGGGGATGGGGGTGGGGGGGTGCATTCATCAGGAGGGCGGGGCTCTGAACCCCGAGTGGGGGCTGGTCGGGAGGATGCCTTGATGGTCTTTGATTGACAGGATTGGGTGATTACCACAGGGCCGTGAATAATTAATGGCTCTCTCTCTCTCTAAGACACTAATGGGATATCAGACATTTAAATCAAAGAGAGGGAAGGTAAAATAAATCTGAAATAAATAGAGAGAACTGGTGAAGCTATGGGGTGAGAGAGCGGGAGAGACTGTACTCTACATTATTCATCTCATATGCATATGTATATACTGTACTCTACAACATCGACTGCATCCTTATGTAACACATGTATCACTAGCCACTTTAACTATGCCACTTTGTTTACTTTGTCTACACACTCATCTCATATGTATATACTGTACTCGATACCATCTACTGTATGCTGCTCTGTACCATCACTCATTCATATATCCTTATGTACATGTTCCTTATCCCCTTACACTGTGTATAAGACAGTAGTTTTGGAATTGTTAGTTAGATTACTTGTTGGTTATCACTGCATTGTCGGAACTAGAAGCACAAGCATTTCGCTACACTCACATTAACATCTGCTAACCATGTGTATGTGACAAATAAAATTTGATTTGATTTGATTTGATTTGATTTGACTCTCATCCTGGAATATACAAGGTCTGAGGTCCTCTGTCTTTGGCCTAAAGAGTAGGAACCCAGAATTAATAAAAGAAATTGGAAATATAGACATTGTCATCCTACAAGAAACATGCTATAGACGAGACAAACCCACTGGTTGCCCTCTAGTTTACAGAGAGCTGGTCGTCCCATCCACCACACTACCAGGTGGGTGGTATAGAGGAGACGAACCCACTGGTTGCCCTCTAGGTTACAGAGAGCTGGTAGTCCCATCCACCACACTACCAGGTGGGTGGTATAGAGGAGACGGACCCACTGGTTGCCCTCTAGGTTACAGAGAGCTGGTAGTCCCATCCACCACACTACCAGGTGGGTGGTATAGAGGAGACGAACCCACTGGTTGCCCTCTAGGTTACAGAGAGCTGGTAGTCTCATCCACCACACTACCAGGTGGGTGGTATAGAGGAGATGAACCCACTGGTTGCCCTCTAGGTTACAGAGAGCTGGTAGTCTCATCCACCACACTACCAGGTGGGTGGTATAGAGGAGATGAACCCACTGGTTGCCCTCTAGGTTACAGAGAGCTGGTAGTCTCATCCACCACACTACCAGGTGGGTGGTATAGAGGAGACGGACCCACTGGTTGCCCTCTAGGTTACAGAGAGCTGGTAGTCTCATCCACCACACTACCAGGTGGGTGGTATAGAGGAGATGAACCCACTGGTTGCCCTCTAGGTTACAGAGAGCTGGTAGTCTCATCCACCACACTACCAGGTGGGTGGTATAGAGGAGACGAACCCACTGGTTGCCCTCTAGGTTACAGAGAGCTGGTCGTCCCATCCACCACACTACCAGGTGTGAAACAGGGAAGAGTTTTTTTGGTATAGAGCAGACCTAACCCACTCTTAAATTAGTCAAAACAACAAATGAATAAGGATGTCCGTATTAATTTCCAACCAGATGTAAAATGTCTCAACAGAGAAAGATTTCCTTATGTGTGCCACCAATGTGTGCTACCTATATCCTCCCAATAGAATCCCCATACTTTAACGATGACAGCTTCTCCATCCTAGATGGGGAGATCAAACATTTCCAGGCCCAGGGACATGTACTACAGTAGTCTGTGGCGACGTAAAAGTCAGAACTGGACAAGTACCTGACACTCTCAGCACACAGGGAGACAAACACCTACTTGGAGGTGACAGTATTCCCTCCCAAATATGCCCCCCTAGACCCAACTATGACAAAACAACCAACAAAAATGGGTCACAACTCCTGCAGCTCTGTCGTATGCTGGGTCTGTACATAGTCAATGGTAAGCTTTGAGGAGACTCCTACGGTAGGTACACCTACAGCTCATCCCTTGGCAGTTGTACTTTATCACTGACCTCAACCCAGACTATCAGAGCATTCAGAGTCAGCCCACTGACAACCCTATCTGATCACTGCAAAATCACAGTCTTCTTCAAAGGAGCAATACTCAATCATGAGGCATCAAAGCCAAAGGAACAACACAATAATAAGAAATGCTATAGATGGAAGGAGAGTAGTGTAGAAACCTACCAAAAAAAACAATTCGGCAACAACAAATTCAATGCCTTTTAGAGAACTTCCTGGACAAAACATTTAGCTGGATAAGGTGTGAACTTGGCGGTACAAAGTCTAAACAGTATATTTGACCTTTCGGCTTCCCTGTCAAATCCAAACATTTCAAGCAGACAATCTAAGAAAGATTGCAAAAACCTAAGAAATACATTTAGAAAACTATCCAACCAAAAACGTAGAGACCCATAAAACCTGTGCCTACGTCTTCACTATGGGGAATCACTAAAACAATACAGAAATACACTACGGAAAAAGAAGGAATAGCACATCAGAAATCAACTCAATGTAATTGAAAAATCGATAGACTCTAACCACTTCTTGGAACATTGGAACACACTAAACAAACAACAACACTGTTATGCAGGTGAATGAGGACCCAAAAGCGACTTGGCGAAAACAGAGTCTTTATTCCAGTAAAGGAAATAGGCAAAACTCCTAGACAAATCGGAGCAGAAAACTAAACATAAAAAACTAATTCCACTCGTAGTGACGAGGACAGACTGGAGACTCGACCATAAACTGTAGGTTGCCTCGGGAAGGCCCCGACCGTAGCAGACTCAGACACCTGCTCACACGCAGCATCTGAGGGAAACAAGACACGACAGGGCGAGACAAAGACACAGCATGGCGAACAATATACAAGGATCCGACAGGACAGAAACGGAAAACAAGGGGAGAAATAGGGACTCTAATCAGAGGACAAGATAGGGAACAGGTGTGGAAAGACTAAATGAGTGAGTAGGAGAATGAGGAACAGCTGGGAGCAGGAACGGAACGATAGAGAGAGGAGAGAGAGGGAGGGAGAGAGAAAGGGATAGAAAAGGGAACGAACCTAATAAGACCAGCAGGGGGAAACGAACAGAAGGGAAAGCAAAAAGACAAGACAATATAAGACAAAACATGACAGTACCCCCCCACTCACCGAGCGCCTCCTGGCGCACTCGAGGAGGACTCCTGGCGGCAACGGAGGAAATCATCAATCAGCGAACGGTCCAGCACGTCCCGAGACGGAACCCAACTCCTCTCCTCAGGACCGTAACCCTCCCAATCCACTAAGTATTGGTGACCCCGTCCCCGAGAACGCATGTCCATGATCCTACGTATCTTGTAAATAGGTGCGCTCTCGACAAGGACGGGGGGGAGACGAACGGGGTGCGAAGAAAGGGCTTGACACAGGAGACATGGAAGACAGGATGGACGCGACGAAGATGTCGCGGAAGAAGCAGTCGCACAGCGACAGGATTGACGACCTGGGAGACACGGAACGGACCAATGAACCGCGGAGTCAACTTACGAGAAGCTGTCGTAAGGGGAAGGTTACGAGTGGAAAGCCACACTCTCTGGCCGCAACAATACCTAGGACTCTTAATCCTACGTTTATTGGCGGCTCTCACAGTCTGTGCCCTGTAACGGCAAAGTGCAGACCTCACCCTCCTCCAGGTGCGCTCACAACGTTGGACAAACGCTTGAGCGGAGGGAACGCTGGACTCGGCAAGCTGGGATGAGAACAGAGGAGGCTGGTAACCCAGACTACTCTGAAACGGAGATAACCCGGTAGCAGACGAAGGAAGCGAGTTGTGAGCGTATTCTGCCCAGGGGAGCTGTTCTGCCCAAGACGCAGGGTTTCTAAAAGAAAGGCTGCGTAGTATGCGACCAATCGTCTGATTGGCCCTTTCTGCTTGACCGTTAGACTGGGGATGAAACCCGGAAGAGAGACTGACGGACGCACCAATCAAACGACAGAACTCCCTCCAAAACTGTGACGTGAATTGCGGACCTCTGTCTGAAACGGCGTCTAACGGGAGACCATGAATTCTGAACACATTCTCGATGATGATTTGTGCCGTCTCCTTAGCGGAAGGAAGCTTAGCGAGGGGAATGAAATGTGCCGCCTTAGAGAACCTATCGACAACCGTAAGAATCACAGTCTTCCCTGCAGACAAAGGCAGACCGGTAATGAAGTCTAAGGCGATGTGAGACCATGGTCGAGAAGGAATGGGAAGCGGTCTGAGACGACCGGCAGGAGGAGAGTTACCTGACTTAGTCTGCGCGCAGTCCGAACAAGCAGCCACGAAACGGCGCGTGTCACGCTCCTGAGTAGGCCACCAAAAGCGCTGGCGAATAGAAGCAAGAGTACCTCGAACGCCGGGATGACCAGCTAACTTGGCAGAGTGAGCCCACTGAAGAACAGCCAGACGAGTAGAAACAGGGACGAAAAGAAGGTTACTAGGACAAGCGCGCGGCGACGCAGTGTGCGTGAGTGCTTGCTTAACCTGTCTTTCAATTCCCCAGACTGTCAACCCGACAACACGCCCATAAGGAAGAATCCCCTCGGGATCAGTAGAAGCCACAGAAGAACTAAAGAGACGGGATAAGGCATCAGGCTTGGTGTTCTTACTACCCGGACGGTAAGAAATCACAAACTCGAAACGAGCGAAAAACAACGCCCAACGAGCTTGACGTGCATTAAGTCGTTTGGCAGAACGGATGTACTCAAGGTTCTTATGGTCTGTCCAAACGACAAAAGGAACGGTCGCCCCCTCCAACCACTGTCGCCATTCGCCTAGGGCTAAGCGGATGGCGAGCAGTTCGCGGTTACCCACATCATAGTTGCGTTCCGATGGCGACAGGCGATGAGAAAAATAAGCGCAAGGATGAACCTTATCGTCAGACTGGAAGCGCTGGGATAGAATGGCTCCCACGCCTACCTCTGAAGCGTCAACCTCGACAATGAATTGTTTAGTGACGTCAGGAGTAACGAGGATAGGAGCGGACGTAAAACGTTCTTTGAGAAGATCAAAAGCTCCCTGGGCGGAACCGGACCACTTAAAACACGTCTTGACAGAAGTAAGAGCTGTGAGAGGGGCAGCAACTTGACCGAAATTACGAATGAAACGCCGATAGAAATTAGCGAAACCTAGAAAGCGCTGCAACTCGACACGTGACCTTGGAACGGGCCAATCACTGACAGCTTGGACCTTAGCGGGATCCATCTGAATGCCTTCAGCGGAAATAACAGAACCGAGAAAAGTGACGGAGGAGACATGAAAAGAGCACTTCTCAGCCTTCACGTAGAGACAATTCTCTAAAAGGCGCTGGAGTACACGTCGAACGTGCTGAACATGAATCTCGAGTGACGGTGAGAAAATCAGGATATCGTCAAGGTAGACAAAAACAAAGATGTTCAGCATGTCTCTCAGAACATCATTAACTAATGCCTGAAAAACAGCTGGCGCATTGGCGAGACCAAACGGCAGAACCCGGTACTCAAAATGCCCTAACGGAGTGTTAAACGCCGTTTTCCACTCGTCCCCCTCTCTGATGCGCACGAGATGGTAAGCGTTACGAAGGTCCAACTTAGTAAAGAACCTGGCTCCCTGCAGAATCTCGAAGGCTGATGACATAAGGGGAAGCGGATAACGATTCTTAACCGTAATGTCATTCAGCCCTCGATAATCCACGCAGGGGCGCAGAGTACCGTCCTTCTTCTTAACAAAAAAAACCCCCGCCCCGGCAGGGGAGGAAGAAGGCACTACGGTGCCGGCGTCAAGAGACACAGACAAATAATCCTCGATAGCCTTACGTTCGGGAGCCGACAGAGAGTATAGTCTACCCCGAGGAGGAGTGGTCCCCGGAAGGAGATCAATACTACAATCATACGACCGGTGAGGAGGAAGGGAGTTGGCTCTGGACCGACTGAAGACCGTGCGCAGATCATGATATTCCTCCGGCACTCCTGTCAAATCGCCAGGGTCCTCCTGAGAAGTGAGGACAGAAGAAACGGGAGGGATAGCAGACATTAAACACTTCACATGACAAGAAACGTTCCAGGATAGGATAGAATTACTAGACCAATTAATAGAAGGATTATGACATACTAGCCAGGGATGACCCAAAACAACAGGTGTAAAAGGTGAACGAAAAATCAAAAAGGAAATAGTCTCACTGTGGTTACCAGATACTGTGAGGGTTAAAGGTAGTGTCTCATATCTGATACTGGGGAGATGACTACCATCTAAGGCGAACATGGGCGTAGGCTTCCCTAACTGTCTGAAAGGAATGTCATGTTTCCGAGCCCATGCTTCGTCCATAAAACAACCCTCAGCCCCAGAGTCTATCAAGGCACTGCATGTAGCACCCGAACCGGTCCAGCGTAGATGGACCGACATAGTAGTACAGGATCTTGATGGAGAGACCTGAGTAGTAGCGCTCACCAGTAGCCCTCCGCTTACTGATGAGCTCTGGCCTTTACTGGACATGAATTGACAAAATGTCCAGCAAGTCCGCAATAGAGGCACAGGCGGTTGGTGATCCTCCGTTCCCTCTCCTTAGTCGAGATGCGAATACCTCCCAGCTGCATGGGCTCAGTCTCTGAGCCAGAGGAGGGAGATGGTTGCGATGCGGAGCGGGGAAACACCGTTAACGCGAGCTCTCTTCCACGAGCTTGGTGACGAAGATCTACCCGTCGTTCTATGCGGATGGCGAGAGCAATCAACGAGTCCACACTGGAAGGAACCTCCCGGGAGAGAATCTCATCTTTAACCTCTGCGTGGAGTCCCTCCAGAAAACGAGCGAGCAGCGCCGGCTCGTTCCAGTCACTAGAGGCAGCAAGAGTGCGAAACTCTATAGAGTAATCCGTTATGGATCGATCACCTTGACATAGGGAAGCCAGGGCCCTAGAAGCCTCCCTACCAAAAACTGAACGATCAAACCCGAATCATCTCCTCTTTAAAGTTCAGGTAATTGTTAGAACAATCAGCCCTTGCCTCCCAGATAGCTGTGCCCCACTCTCGAGCCCGGCCAGTAAGGAGTGATATGACGTAAGCAACCCGAGCTCTCTCTCTAGAGTATGTGTTGGGTTGGAGAGAGAACACAATATCACACTGGGTGAGAAAGGAGCGGCACTCCGTGGGCTGCCCGGAGTAACAAGGTGGGTTATTAACCCTAGGTTCCGGAGGCTCGGCAGACCAGGAAGTAGCAGGTGGCACGAGACGAAGACTCTGGAACTGTCCAGAGAGGTCGGAAACCTGAGCGGCCAGGTTCTCCACGGCATGACGAGCAGCAGACAATTCCTGCTCGTGTCTGCCAAGCATGGCTCCTTGGATCTCGACGGCAGTGTTACGAGCATCTGTAGTCGCTGGGTCCATTCTTGGTCGGATCCTTCTGTTATGCAGGTGAATGAGGACCCAAAAGCGACTTGGCGAAAACAGAGTCTTTATTCCAGTAAAGGAAATAGGCAAAACTCCTAGACAAATCGGAGCAGAAAACTAAACATAAAAAACTAATTCCACTCGTAGTGACGAGGACAGACTGGAGACTCGACCATAAACTGTAGGTTGCCTCGGGAAGGCCCCGACCGTAGCAGACTCAGACACCTGCTCACACGCAGCATCTGAGGGAAACAAGACACGACAGGGCGAGACAAAGACACAGCATGGCAAACAATATACAAGGATCCGACAGGACAGAAACGGAAAACAAGGGGAGAAATAGGGACTCTAATCAGAGGACAAGATAGGGAACAGGTGTGGAAAGACTAAATGAGTGAGTAGGAGAATGAGGAACAGCTGGGAGCAGGAACGGAACGATAGAGAGAGGAGAGAGAGGGAGGGAGAGAGAAAGGGATAGAAAAGGGAACGAACCTAATAAGACCAGCAGGGGGAAACGAACAGAAGGGAAAGCAAAAAGACAAGACAATATAAGACAAAACATGACAAACACGAAGAGTTATCTATCCAAATTGGAGATGTGTGGATAAACCACTTCTCCAATCTTTTTGGCCCTATAACAAAGAACAAACTGCAAAAACATATAGATGATCAATTGCAACTCTTAGAATCAGCTATTAAAGACTACTAGAACCCATTGGATTCTCCAATTACATTGAATGAACTACAGGACAAAATACAAACGCTCCGACCCAAAAAGGCCCGTGGTGTTGATGGTATCTTCAATGAAATGATCAAATATAGAGACCACAAATTCCAATTGGCTCTACCTAAACTCTTTAACATCCTCAGCTCTGGCATCTTAATAATAATAATATAATAATAATATATAATAATATAATAATATAATAATATAATAATATATTATAATATATTATAATATATTATTATTATATATCTATTATATATCTTCCCCAATATTTGGAATTAAGGACAAATTTGACCCCAATGACTACCGTGGGATATGGGTCAACAGCAACCTTAGGAGAATCCTCTGCATTAACAGCAGACTTGTACATTTCCTGAGTGAAAACAATGTACTGAGCAAATGTCAAATTGGCTTTTTACCGAATTACTGTACAACAGACCACGTATTCACCCTGCACACCCTAATTGACAAGCAAACATACAAAAACAAAGGCAAAGTATTCTCTTGCTTTGTTGATTTCAAAAAAGCTTTTGACTCAATTTGGCATGAGGGTCTGCTATACAAATTGATGGAAAGAGGTGTTGGGGTGTAACTTCCACAAAGCTGTGAACGATCTGCGAGACAAGTTAAGAAGGGCCTTCTACGCCATCAA